>NC_082396.1:18036556-18179056 GCF_031168955.1 Gadus macrocephalus | reverse complement strand
CACCCAAGGTCACCTTACAGAGCATATAGTCATCATTCAAAACTATGTAAAACAGACTAGGAATAAAAGGAAAACAGAGGTTAAACATGAAGAATAATAATAATTAATAACACTCAAAGACGCCTAAAGTGAAGTGGGGACCTCACTAACCACCACCAATATGTAGCACCCACTTGGGTGATGCACGGCAGCCAATCGGTGCCAGAACGCTCACTACACACCAGCTTGAGGTGGAGAGTTAGGGATGAGGTGGAGAGTGAGGGAAAAGAACATATTTAAACACTATCGACCATATTTAAACACTGTCGATCACATTTAAACAATATCGACCACATGTAAACACTATCGACCACATTTAAACACTATCGACCATATTGAAACACTATGGACCACATGTAAACCCTATCGACCACATGTAAACACTATCGCCCACATTTAAACACTATCACCCACATTTAAACACTATGGACCACACGTAAACCCTATCGACCACATTTAAACACTATCGCCCATTTAAACACTATCGCCCACATTTAAACACTATGGACCACATTTAAACACTATGGACCACATGTAAACCCTATCGACCACATGTAAACCCTATCGACCATATATAAACACTATCGACCACATTTAAACATGTAAACCCTATCGACCACAATTAAACACTATCGACCACAATTAAACACTATCGACCACATTTAAACATGTAAACCCTATCGACCACATTTAAACACTATCGACCACATTTAAAGGTCCCATGACATGAAAATCTCAATTTATGAGGTTTTCTAACATAAATATGAGTTCCCCTAGCCTGCCTATGGTCCCCCAGTGGCTAAAACTTGCGTTTGGTGTAAAACGAGCACTAGCTGTTCTGCTCGCCTTTGAAAAAACGGAGGCTCAAGCGCGCTGATTTGGAAATCTGTGCTCATGACGTCATGAGGAATCTCAGCTCCTCCCCTTACTCTGCCTGGCCCGCCCAGAGACGTTGGCCCGCCAATGAGACTCGACCGTGCGAGCACCACATGTGTGTGTGTGTGTGAATACACACACTGTAACGCAAGTGTTTCTTGTCGGTTCTTTGACGTGTCTTGTATTTCCACAACGAGATTGTCGTGGGGGCCATCTAAGCCATGGCCGAGAAGGAATTGGGGGAAAGGAACCCCGGCCCCGACTCCCCCAAGAACACGAACCACGACAAGGAGGAGAAAGGGATCTTTGCCGGGCAGCGCTTATGCACCTCCGCCTCCGGCGGTGGTCCCTCAGCGGGGCTCAAGCGGGAGACATTCGCCGCCTACAATCCCTTTCTCCTCCATGTCGTGGCCCATGCTCCCGAGGGAGTCAAAGCCAAAGCCCCTTCCCCCCAACCCATTCCCAACCCCGGCTGAGACAACCCCCAATACGAGTCTCGCCGTAGAAATACCAGACACGAGAGTCCGACGTGTTATGTGCCATCACACCAACAGCAGAACGGTTATCCAAATAACAAGGAAGTGTACAACACGTTACAGTCCTGGAGCTCTCTATCCAAATAACATCATATACACAGATATCTATATATAACACATTGTGTGCGCCTCCAGACGACATTATGAATCACAAACGACTTTGTCGGGCCCTGCGACGTCTCTGGTTCCTCCACCTCCACATCAACCTGAAGTCGACTGAACCGCGCGCTGCCTGCTGCCGGCTGCCCGCTGCCGGGCGATGGTGCCTCGCGGCAACCGGCGGCATGTCGTAGTTCATGTACTTCAGCGAGTCAAATCAAAGTTCCTTTCCCCCAATTTCTTCTCAACCATGGCTCAGATAACCCCCACGACAGTCTCGTTGTGGAAATACAAGACACGTCAAAGAACCGACAAGAAACACTTGCGTTACAGTGTGTGTATTCACATTGATGTGGACGCTGAAGAACCAGGAACGTCGGAGAACCCAACGCGGTCGCCTGAGACCCATAACATCGGCTCACACAGCTTTTGGCCGTGATAATATATATTATATGATATAGATATCTGTGTAGGCTATATGACAATATTTAGATACAGAGCTCCAGGACTCCCGTGTGTTCTAGAATATTTACAGAACACGGCTAAAGGCTGTGTGCGGCTCGCCATTGCGATACATCCACTGTAAACAGAGCGCATGGTGGCTGCAAGCTGCTCAGGGCCACACCCCCACCCTCCTCCTTGACACGCCCACCGAAACAGCGCATTTGGGGGAAGCTCAATGTGCGACTGGCTCGGAGTGGCTGTAACTCTGCACCACGGCTGAATTTAGGGAACGTCTTTGAATACTGTGTTAGTTGCCCACTAATACCTATATTAAAGAATACATAAAATAGCATGTCATGGGACCTTTAAACACTATCGACCACATTTAAACACTCTCGCCCACATTTACACACTATCGACCACATTTAAACACTATCGACCACATGTAAACACTAGCGACCATATTTAAACACTATCGACCACATTTAAACATGTAAACCCTATCAACCACATTTAAACATGTAAACCCCTCTCGACCACATTTAAACCCTATCGACCACATTTAAACCCTATCGACCACATTTAAACCCTATCGACCATATTCAAACACTATCGACCACATTTAAACTATCGACCATATTTAAACACTATCGACCACATTTAAACACTATCGACCATATTTAAATACTATCGACCACATTCAAACCCTATCGACCACATTTAAACCCTATCGACCACATTTAAACCCTATCAACCATATTTAAACACTATCGACCACATTCAAACACTATCGACCACATTTAAACACTATCGCCCACATTTAAACACTATAGACCATATTTAAACACTATCAACCATATTTAAACACTATCGACCACATTTAAACACTATCGACCACATTCAAACACTATCGACCATATTTAAACACTATCAACCATATTTACACGCTATCGACCACATTCAAACACTATCGACCACATTTAAACCCTATCACCCACATTTAAACACTATCGACCACATTTAAACCCTATCGCCCACATTTAAACACTATCGACCACATTTAAACACTATCGACCATATTTAAACACTATCGACCACATGTAAACACTAGCGACCATATTTAAACACTCACACAATTTGATATATATCACTATATATATATATATAGATAGATTTGTGCTGATTATATTATTACAATCTATCCTTGTATTTAAATTGCGGATCCCCATAAAGGGTATAAATTGCCATCCCCGTATTGGGTTCCAATAGGTTGACTGACTCTCCGTCCATCCTTCGTATCATCTGCTGTTCCAGCGCCAGACAAACGGCGGTGACACTACCGACGGAAAAAGCCGTTACGTCCCATTGTTTGGAGTGAAAGCAGTTTCTCCCTATCCATATAATATATATATATATAGATCTACACATATAAATAGTTTATAAAAGAGTTAAAAGTTTACAAAAACACACTTAAATTACTTAAATTACTAAAAACAACGCAACACGCACGGAGCTACTGGATAAGCATCCTACTCGCGTCGGCGCCATGGCAACTTGTTTCAGTAGCAGAGTAGAGGGAAACGTAGCAGCTGCTAATGCTACATCAAGATTGATTTGCCGCCTAGTGGCAGTGACGATGTATTGCAGATTAAATCCTGTGTAAGATTTCACCTGCAGTACAGCGTGACTGCCGCTTGGTGGTTAAACATGCCATAATTACTGGCTGCAGTTCCTCCGAAATTGAGAGACATTTGCTTCTATTTCACGAGCCCGATTTTTGGACCGCCATTAATCACAACGTATTGGGAATACATGCTAATATTACGCATCTTATTCCCTGCAGCACTGAGGAAGGTCCCTTCGTTGTCTGTTGACTCATCCGCCATGGACACGAGCTAATGTTGGTCATTAGCCGCTGACGCAGCCGTGCGAATGTGTACCTGTCGGATTCAGCTCACATCAGCCTGTCACTCCTCTTATCCTCCAGAGTTTACTGAGGCCTAATAGGCCACCTCATATACGAAAACATACAACACTCACAAACAAACACACACACACACACACACATAGCACATAGCACAAATGCAGAATATTGGTTGAGTAATATTTTGCTTGATGCCAGAAATCGTGTGTGTGTGTGTGTGCATGTGTGTGTGTGAGTGTGTGTGTGCGTGAGTGTATGTGTGTGTGTGTGTGTGTGTGTGTGTTTGTGTGTGTGTGTGTGTGTGTGTGTGTGCATGTGTGCTCATGATTGTGTGTTTGTGTCTGTGTGGGTCTGCGTGTGTGTGGGTGTGTGTGTGTGTGTGTGTGTGTGTGTGCGTGTGTGTGTGTGTGTGTGGTTGTGTGTGTGTGTGTGTGTGTGTGTGTGTGTGTGTGTGTGTGTGTGTGTGTGTGTGTGTGTGTGTGTGTCAGACTCCCGTCAAGCACATAATACATGCAGAAGAAATGAGCAGTGAAAGGACTGTTATTTTAATTGCAGTACTGGCACCATCGGTGTGTTCGAATCTTTGTTGGAACCTCGCGGTAGGTCTCTGTCATCGGTCACCACATTATGAGCAAGCTGCTTTCTTCATCCCCATGCGGCTTTTCTTTCCTGCATTTTTCTGTGTGAGAGCACAGGGGCCCTTGAAACGCTGGTAGCCAGCAGCCTATAGAGCTTAACTCATCTCTTGTGTCCAGATGTCACTCTTGTAACAATAAAAACGGCAATAGAGCAGGCCATGGGGTCAGGGCGGGTCAGGACTCCAGGGATTAAGGCTGCGAGAGCAATGTGAAACGCTTGACACACATTCAGTTACTGTATGCATATGGTTCACCCTCGCACGCAACCACACCCACGCACCACACACCTGGGTGGGTGTGTTTTGGTATGTGTGTGTGTTTGTGTGTGTGTCTTCATGTGTGTGCCCATGTGTGTTGTGTGTGTTTGTGTAAGTTCATGTGTGTGTTCTTTGGATGAGTGTGTCTTTGTTTGCATGGGTTTAGTTGAGCGTATGTGTGTGGTCTACATGTGTCTAAATTAGGTTGAATCATATTTTAGTTTTGTACTATGGTCATGTGTTTTTATGCGTGACATCAGCAGTTTTTCTCACCGCATGGTGTACGATATATGTATAGTACGGAATCTTATGTAAATATCGACATGTTAGATCACCGAAAAATCTTCATCGCCAGCACAACCGATCACCGCCCAACCAACCATTCACCATACATAAATATGCAAATATTCAGATAGAGGGCCATACATACATGCATACATACATAGCTAATGACATGGATATAAAGATAGGCCCTATGACCATGGAATTGTTGCGTAAGAATCCCAGTGTTTCTGCGCTACGCATAAATAGTGTTACCTAACGCATGCAATTTAGTGTATCCACCGGCAGAGAAGTGCTGCAGGGATGTGCAGCAGCTGAATCAGCCTTCAGCCACGGAATCAGCCTTCAGCATCACCTGCTGAGACGAGGCCGAACCATTGTCTAGCGGTCGTCATGTAAGCAGCTATGAAGATAACAGTATCCCCATCATGATAATATGCACACTTTATTTAACGTGCACTTAACAAAATGAGTTCAAGAAAATAACAAACAATAGATATCGATTATTTTCTATGTCTCTTTTTAGTCGGCTGATCTATGATGAATATAAAAATCCCTTAGTGACTTGTGTTTATATCGAGCCGGTTCCGTGTTTGGGGGTCTGTGCCGTAAAGCAATTCGTTACTTTGCGAGACCCGAGACTCCCACGAGAGTGGGCGGCGGGTCGCCGGCGGAAACATATTCCTTTTCTCCGCCAAGATGCGCAAGGGTGAGTCGAAACAACGAACAATCGAACAAAAATGTATAATCGAACCATCGCAATGACTCTTAGCCTGTTATATTAAGGTAAATCAAGCCAAAAAAGTTGCATAGTTCCCCTTTCACTGATCTCTTTTCTGGTCCATTCTTCTTTTGTTCCACCGACGGTCGCCTCTTGGGTCCCTTATCAGTCGATTGATCCATGATGAATGCAACAATTGCCTCGCATCTGGCTGTTTATATCTAGCCGGTGCCATGTTTGGGTGTGTGTCTGTGCCGTAAAGCATTTTCGAAACTACAATCTGACTACATTTTCGAGGATACTTCCGCTGCGTCACATCCGGATTGTGTCGGTCCGAACAGAGCAAGTTGCATATGCGCTTTTTCACTGGAGAGGCGACATGGGTAAATGACACACCCACCAATCGACCCAGAAATGGATGCAGAACCATCAGCATAACTCTCAACCTGCATACTTAATGTAATTTTGGCTAAAAAAGTTGCATAGTGGGCCTTTAAATATGTAAACATGTAAATATGCAAGTAATAATTGTGTAACATAAATATATAAATGATTAACTGATTGTAAGTAAATTTCTAGCAAATTAACTCCAATATAAATTATATTTATTATTCTACAACTTTCAATTATTTAACTTCTAACCTTACATTATTATGGATCATTACACGGCTCTTCTCAATGCTGTAGACTGCTCCATTCACTTGCATGGGCCTTCCCAACGTTCAGCTGTCAATTATTTTTGTTTATGCTCCGTTGACTTGCATGGTCACTTCACAACTTCCGGCGGTGAATTATATTTGATAATTCACCGTTGCCAAGTATAATTGACAGCTGTCAAGGTAAACGAAAAAGGATTTTTTGCCGTTTGCCATTTTAATCTAGATTAATCTAGATTAATTCCAAAAAGAATCTAGATGAATCTAGATTAAAAAAAAAAATCTATGCCCACCACTAATATATATATATATATATATATATATATATATATAATCATGATAAACAACAAATAATGGGGTGTCAATGCAGGCCTCCTGCTCCTGTGGGGTGGTTTCTTAACAGGGCCTCTATATCTGAGCTCCCTGCTCAATCTACCACAGTGCAGGTGGCATTGCTGCACCAGCGGACATCTCATTAGCTTCCACCGCGCGCCTCCTCATTTGGCTTCCAAACACATATATCCCCAACCCGTTCCTTCTGACCTGTTTGAAACAAACTGTTGCTGCCTCAATTGCATATTTTTTCCTGCAGCAGGTGTTTTATTCAGGAGTTATAGAGGAGAGAGACGCAGAGGGAGAGCACTGTGTTAAGTGTTAGGGAGACGCATTACCCCTCTAAACTCTGCAGGGCGTGTGCCCGCCTGCTTCAACAAGAACAGCCCTTTATCACCCAGCGATCAACATCATCTGCTATTGTTTAAATCTAGCAGTTGACTGATCAGCCGGGAGCCAGGTGAGACATTCTCAGTCTGTGCGTGCACCACTTTTCCTTTACAAGTTTAACAAAAGAAGAAAGAGAAGTGTTCCATCTCCGAAATTGAGATTACTTTTTCTGGTCTTTAACTCATGTTGAATAAATTTGATATGTGTCGTGACGGATAGTTCCAAGTGAATTTATTTTTGGCTTCATCAGATGTGTGACACTATTTCACTGTGGACAGCCATGACCATGAATTTGTGGACCAATGTTGAACATTGGTTTGGGTAGACGTCTCCTATAGGTTATTTAAAGCACATGTGATAGGGTTCCCTTCAATCCGGAGTGGTCAGGCAGGAAGTTCCCTCAGGGCAGCATTAGCTGTTGCTTCCTCCATTCTTTGATATAGAGCATCAAAGTGTGACGTAAATTTTCTGCCTCAACAAGGGATTCCTGATCCACTTCTGCCAGACTAATGGGAAAATTCAGAGAGGCTCAAAAAATTTTTTTTTTTTTAATTTTCACAATTCTGTTTAACAATCATTTTAAAAACATCAGCCCACCAGATACTGGTTCACCCCACTAGTGTCACTTTCACATGTAAAAGGTGAAGAGGGTAAAGCCGGTGGACCTTTTACTATGTCATGACGGCCTTATGTACGCGTTTCATTATATTGCTATTTTTTTTTCTAGAATTCAGTTTAATGTGTGATGAAAATATATTACCCCGCCCCATGTTAGTTTAATGGCCATTAATCTACGCATTTTTTTCATAATTTCCAATCTATTTAATTACTGTAGTGTGCAATAGGGTTTTTAATGGTGCATGCTATTGTTAATTAATTAATTACCACTACAAGCTCTGAGTGAATCATTTTAATTTCCAATGATACTTCTTATTGCTTCATACATATGAGCTCATGTTAGTGCTTGAGTGTTTGATTAGAGTTCTATACCCAAGGCATAATCTCATACCGTGTGACTACCACCAGCAATAAGCCCACAATGTATACTCACAAGCCATATAGTACATATGTCGGAGCAGACTGTTCATCTTAATCCCAATTTTTGCCTCTGGATGCATTCTGTGCAATATTCACCATGGTCCACATGGTCCAATTAAACTATAACACAGATAAAAAGCTAAAGAGGTCAGGATTTACATATTTATAGAATGGTTCCTAGAGATGTTTCTGCCGTGACGGAGTTCAACTTTAAAAAACAACGTAGCTACAGGGCTAACGTCCAATAGTAATGCCTAATCCCAAACGCTTGCTTAACTCCTGTGATCAAAGCCTTGCTGTGGTGTTAGATGACATGAGGCTGAAAGATGGAAAACAGTCAGATGGAATGAGGAAAAAATATGTTTCAATGTGGTATTCTTTCTCACATTAGCGATTCAGTAAATGAAAATAATAATGATAATAAAGTAGGCTAGATGAGTACTGTGAGGTCTTCAGGGTCTTGTTATTTTTTTTCATTATCTTTTCTTCTGAACTCAGTTTTAAGAACATGCTGTGTTTTACGATCTCTGAAGGCAGGCTGATATGAAGAGCTCCAAGCGTCGGCAGCAGTGTATTTGGAGACCCCCCTAAAAGCCAGGTCATAATTCCGACAGAGGATGGAAGACAGGTGACACGATTGATATCAATCAATTTCCATCACATGCTTCTGGAATCCACTCATCTACTAGTAGACAGGTTATAGAGATATTCCACAGCCAATCAAATGTCTTCTTCCCTCTTAATGTTTAGTTTACTCCACACGATGACCCTCCATGTTTTGCAAGAGGACCATTTGACTCTTAAGATGAATTTACATGTATTTATTCATACATTTATTTATTATTATTTATTATCCATTATTTCCTTTAACAAGTTGTTCTTCTGAAAAATATGAATTTTATTTTGGATTTTGTTGTTGTATGTTTGCATGTGTGTATATGAATGTGTGCATGTTCATACACATCTGCTTATCTTTGTGTGCGTTAAAATGTAATACATGACCAAATGAACACTTGGCCCATAGCTTTGGCTTGTGTAAACACAACATATAAAAAATGCTGAGAGCACATGTGAGAAAACAATGAAAATCGATGGAACGAGCTTGAGCTTCACACAATGGGCCACACAGTTGGAGTAATGCATGCTGGGAAACTGAACAGATGGTGGAGAAAAAATAGAGTTCACATGTGTTGTTACACATGAGAGTGCAACAAAATAAGTCTACAAGAGATCAGGCGATAGATACAGTGCCAGAGGTCCGCAATACACGACGCATAGCATATTGGGGGTGATACAACTATATGAGCAGTGCGCTGTATGAAAAAAAACAACGTTCTAAATTATAATGGTCACGGATCAATGTGCTGACCATAAAGAGTGACATTTTGGATGAAAACAGGTCTATCTGTTTATAATCGGGCTCAATGGGGATTCAACGGCACACAGTCCTCTTCTTCTTCTTTGCCTTTATGACCTGAGTTTATTGGCGCTTGGGCTAGAAATCCACAATCTCATCCTGTGAAAGGCCTGACAGATGTTTGAAGAATGATCACAGCAAGTATCACATTGCGTAATAAGAACTTAAATTATATTGTTTAATTTGCTTGCCACTAGGAATCATAGAATGATTTTTCCCACCTTCTGTAAATGCACTGGTAGATACATTTCTTGTTTCACATAATTTTCGAATAGTTAGAAGTTCAATTAAACCCCTTTATGAATGGTATTATCAAACAACATTCAATGGCCATTTAGAACACATAACCAAATATTGTGTTTTATTATTTAGTAAAACAAGGAAGGTATCTACTGGGATTAAGTGCTTGCTGACTTAATGAGGGTTGAAACTCCAGGAGGTAAACTTCGATATAACAAGCCTAGTTAACCTTTGTTGCTTCGTTTACATCATTGTGTGTGTGTGTGTGTGTGTGTGTGTGTGTGTGTGTGTGTGTGTGTGTGTGTGTGTGTGTGTGTGTGTGTGCGTGTCTGTGTGTGTTTGTGTGTGTATATGAATGTGTGTCTGTGTGTGTGTGTGTGTGTGTGTGTGTATGTATGTATGTGTATGTATGTGCATGGATGTGTTTTTGTTTGTTTGTGTCTGAGGAGAGAAACAATCCACAAGTTTCTGAAGCAGTGTCTTGTAGTTTGGTAACACCAAGCCGCACCCAGGGTCGAAGCAGTCAGCTTTCATGTTGCGGTTGTCCTCAAAAACAAGAACTGAGTCAGCAGCCCTTCTTGAGAGCAGCTTCAAGTGAATATCCACTCGTCGTTGACATTGTAATATGAAGATGCCCGTGCTGAAATACACTACTTTGATAGTTTCTTTGCTGCTTATTTATGGCTGGTTGATGCTACTTGAAGCTCCCTTATGCATTATCTTCATCAACTTAGAAAGACAGTTACTGTTCATGCTCATATTATACTCAATCACAGCCATTGATCTTCAAGACATGGCTACCCTATGGTGTGAGCTAATTACCAGCCACCCACTACTGCCTCTGCGTATAGACACACACGTGTACGTGCGCACACACACACACACACACACACACACACACACACACACACACACACACACACACACACACACACACACACACACACACACACACACACACACACACACACACACACACGTGCACACAAACACACATATACACACAGAAAAGGCTTTCATATGAACACTGATACTTCACTTCAGTCCTTGTGGCGGTTTGGTGTTGGTTACCATGGCGCCTTCTCGTGTCACCATTTTACTAATGAAGGATGGAAACAGAGTGGCTTTGTTTCGCTTGTATCAGTTGCCCAACCACCCCCTAGGGTGTCGACAAAGAAAGACGTCTTTGTATGTAACTGGCTTTTTTTGTACGTAACTCCCTTTTGCATTAATGAGAACGGGAGTTCAGGTATGTGTGGTTATTATAGAGATAAAAGAGGTAGAGAGACAACATGTTGGAAGAAAGCTGCACATGAATGATTGAGGGAATGCATGGTGAAACAATGAATTAATGAACAACAGGCATTAACACTTGTGTGCCCTCCCCGGGCCTGGTGGGGGTGTCCATAAACCCTGCAGCAGTATTGATTACAAGGAGGCAGATACATTTGTTATGGCACAGCTAAATACACTGCGTCCTGAAAATAATTTTATGTTAATTTTCTAGAAACTACGGTGGCACTGAGCATTCACCAAATAAAAAAAAGTTTCACAGCTATTGTAGCCGTTAGCACACTCAGGATCTTGTAATTACGAGATAAGGATCTCGTAATTACGAGATAAGATATCATATTTACGACATAAGGATCTCGTTTACGAGAAAAGGATCACGCCTCTCATTCATCAATAACGTTGCTGGCTAGCTGCAGGCCAGCAAAGATGACGCTATCCGACGCAATCGTATTTTATCTCCTGCTCGGGTTGAGGCATTGGGAAATATGGATGTTCCTTAAAAGTGAGGAGGGCATTAATATAAGTATATCAACATTGCGCAGACATCTGAAGTCATTGGGACTGTTCAGGAGAAAAGCCCAGTCGGACCTGCTACAAGTGGCTCTCTTCCTGCAGGAGCAGTTGAACCAGTACGGGATGCTTCACGGATACAAATTGATGCATCTGAAATGCATCCAAGCAGGCTTGGTAGTGACTCAAACAACTATACGGCACCTGCTCTTAATCTTAGACCCTCGATTTGTACAACTGAGGAAACGTAATCGTCTAAGACGTCGTCTTTACATAAACCCAGGTCCAAACTTTTTGTGGAACGTCGATTCATACGACAAACTTAAACCCTATGTCATATGTATTAATGGTGCTGTCTATGGATTTTCCCGTATGGTCATATGGCTACTTGCTTACACCACAAGTAGCAATCACCGTGTTATTCTGGCTACTTCCTTGATGAAGTGGAACCAGTTTTCTGAGAGATGCTACATTACCGGCTCAAGTAATCATAACCCAAAGGATTGAACAATGGAGGGGATTTTTAAGAAAACACCATGCACAATACTGGATGAATATCTTTCAAGATTTGAAGGAGCAGGACCACTTCTCAGGGGACTTACTCGACAAAAATCTAATACAGTTCACATGTCTGGAAATAATTGAGGTAGCCTACTTTTGTTATTCACTGATTATTTATTTTATGCATATTTTCTTTTATTAACAAATGTCTCTAATGCTTTAAAATGCCTTTCTGTTTAGCTAAGTAGTTGTTCTGTGTGTCACTTATCATTGAAAAGCACTTTGAGCTGCAATTCTTGTAATGTTCTTTACAAAATAAAATACGTTAGGCTATTATAGGCCTACATATCTAGGCTATAGCAATAGTAGCCTAACCTATAATACTTCACTGTCCTATAGAATAACCTCATAATTATTCTGACTTAGGCTACATAGAACTGAACTAATATCCCCAGTTGTAGGCCAACATTGCACTGGTTTTTGGATGCTGAGATAGGCGTACCTCGCCTCAAAATACTGTTCAAACACAATTCTAGTGTTATTATTATTTATTTTTTCCTAAAATGCATTCTAGAGTGGCTTTGGCAGTCCTAATGGACAAATCTAGGAGTAGCTGTCTTCTAGTTAAAATATCCCTTTTTGTGTTTAAACTGACTTTCTTTCTGAGCTTTTTAGGATAGTAAGGGAAGAAATGTAGCAAAAAGACTTACCTATAAAGACACCATCTTAATTTCTATAAATTCAAACCTTGTTCAAGCTTCAGCTGAGCTTTTTAATAGAAGCGCAGAATGACTGTTATATCCAGTCAACATGGGATATTCGGGAAGATGTGTGAGCTAAATGTTAATCATTAAAACATTTTTTCCCCCAGAGGGAGCTGCAGGAAGTTGCGCATCTGTGGAACTGCCACAGAAATCACCCCAGCAGGAATGCAGTTTGTCCAAGTGGACGACCACTAATGATGTACCGACTTCCCCACCTGTTTGGGACGACAGACCACATCAGAGCAGTACTCCATCAGCAAGTACAAGCTTGCAGAGAGGAATCCCTGCCAAGAGGCCCATATCCATGCGATGAGACTGTTTTTGACATTTGTTGCCTGGCAATGTCCGAAAATAATCTACCCATCACCAACCTACTAATTCAGAGGAGGCAATCGAACATTACCTGTTTTTAAGAGCATACATCCACACCCACCTTTAATAGTAAGCATAATGCTGCTGTAGAAAGAGTATTTTTGTGAAGAGTTAGGATATCTGTAGAAAACCTATTTTTTGTTGCAATTTCTTTATCAAGTAAGTGATTGATTTTTTTGAGTCATAATGCCTGTCCTTTGTTTTGTTTCAGGCTGTTCCCCCAAAGACAGCTGACTTCAGATCTACCTGACTGCAGGACAATATAGCAGCACTGAACATGTTTACCTGTTCTTTTCTGTCTTAAATGTCACTATATGATCTCTGTATTGTTACTTAGATTAATGATTTTGTAATCTGCATGTGTTCAGCTCGTAAAATGGGAAACCGAAATGTATTAAATCTATGCTCTATTTGTTATTATATATTAAAAACAATGCTGAAAGGCATGGGGCAAGTGTTTATAGCCTTGTATGTACAGTGCTTTGACTAATAATACAATTTATAGGTCAGCCAACAGCCAACTACTCCTGATTTATAATTTGGTGTCACAAACAAATATTTAGCAATTAGGCCTAAAGTGCAAAAGTGCAAATGATGTTTGATGACTAATGTCAGATCAGATTTTTTTTGAACTGTCTTTCAGCTAAAAAAAATTAATCTGAAATTTGTGTTTTATTTACTGAATCTACTGGCTCCTAACACAAAATACAATTAAACCAGTTGAAGACAAGATCACATTTAATAAATGCCATTTAAATTAACCAACATACAGTCAGTACATTTTAAATAATTTAACAACTAACAGGGTTTGCCTTTACTATGAACATAGTATTTTAAATTTGAATACATTAATTATGTGACATACTGTCACAGCCAATATCAAAACAAAATCTAATGTGGGCAGTGGGACAAAAATTATATTTCCCCACAAAAAAAATATTTTATTGATTTCTATAAAAACAGTTTAGCTCATTAATTGGAAAAGAGCTTGAGGTAAGACGTTTTCTGAACAATAATGTTGAGTATAAAGTTAAACACATAATGCACTGATGTATTCAACTTTTAAGAGCTGCAATGTGAGGGGCCAGCCACATGCCCTTGAAACCACCACGACAACAACATTTCCACTTCTGGGTTCCACTGAAGAATTAACGCGTCAATATTCGAGGGGCTTTGGCACATCAAATGATGGAACAAGCATCCCGTACTGGTTCAACTGCTCCTGCAGGAAGAGAGCCACTTGTAGCAGGTCCGACTGGGCTTTTCTCCTGAACAGTCCCAATGACTTCAGATGTCTGCGCAATGTTGACATACTTACATTAATGCCCTCCTCACTTTTAAGGAACATCCATATTTCCCAATGCCTCAACCCGAGCAGGAAATAAAATTCGATAGCGTCGGATAGCGTCATCTTTGCCGGCCAATGACTTCAGATGTCTGCGCAATGTTGACATACTTATATTAATGCCCTCCTCGCTTTTAAGGAACATCGATAGTTACGTATGTAACTACGGTTCTATGAATTCCGGATGACCGGTGCTTTAGCACTGGATGTTCCATCTTGCGCATGCGCAGGTCGAGTAATTATACCAAAAAAGTCACCTGTGACACCTGGGGGACCCGAGAAAGTCTATATATTCCGGAGTCACCCGAGGATCTGTTCCAACTGGATCTTTTCGCGGAATCTGAGAAATCTGAGTGACAGAGAACTCTGGCGGTCATCCGGAATTCATAGAACCGTAGTTACATACGTAACTATCGTTCTATTTCATTCCTACTGACCGCCAGAGGCGGTGCTTTAGCACTGGATGACTAATACCAAAAAGGTCACGAAGAGTGCTCACCAATCAAGGGCTCGAAACCGTCGACAAGACAGCCGTCGCCACAGGATGAGGAGCATCGACATTAACCCTGTAGTATCGGGCAAACGTACATGATGAGGACCATGTAGCCGCGGAGCAAATGTCCTGAAGTGGAACCCCCTTCAAGGCAGCCCATGATGTAGCCATACTCCTGGTAGAGTGGCACTTAACGGCCAAGGGCATAGGGAGCCCCTGTGCCCTATAGGCATTCAAGACCACATCTACAACCCAGTGGGAGAGTCTCTGTTTCGACAGGGCAGCCCCCTTCCTGCAGCCCCCGTAACAGACAAAGAGGTTATCCGTCGTACGCAAGCTGGTTGTCACTTCAACATATGCCCTAAGCGCCCCCACTGGGCACAATAGGTCTGACACTCTTTCTGCACCCCCTGGAGAGCATGGGGGATTGAAAGCAGCCAACTCGATTGACTGGTTTACATGATGGGGAGACAATCGTTTGGGTAGGAAGGATGGGTTCGGCCAGAGCACCACTCCTGACCCATCTGCGTGCCAGCGCAAACACGCCTGGCTCACTGACAAGGCATGGAGTTCACCGACCCGTTTTGCAGTTGCAATGGCAAGGAGAAATGCCGTCTTCATGGACAGCCGCGTCAGGTCTGCCTGACTTAGTGGCTCAAATGGGGGTAGACATAAGGACCTCAGAGCTACTTGCAGGTCCCATGATGGTGCCCTCAGGGATCGCGGCGGTTGAAGCCTCTGGGCTCCCTTCAGAAACTGCCTGATTAGGTAGTGGGACCCTACCGTCTGGTTATTCACCCTTGCGTGTGTGGCTGAGATCGCGGCCATATAAACACGCAGGGTAGACGCAGCTCTTCTGTTGTCCAACACAGACTGCAGAAAGTGTAGTATCACTACCACTGAGCAAGTCTCCGGGACTTCGCCCCGCACCACTGTGAAAACAACTTCCACCTGTTTGCATGGAGCAACCGAGTGGAGGGTGCCCTTGAACTAAAAATAGTATGGACCACTGACTGGTCGCAAGACGTCAGTAGTGGGTCCTGGCTCTCAGGGGCCACACGCACAGCCGCAGGCGCCCCGGATTCATGTGCCATATGTGTCCGCCTACCTGAGACAGAAGGTCCCGTCTCTCTGGGAGGCACCAAGGCTCTCCGTTGAGGAGTTTCAGTAATGGTGGGAACCATGGCCTTCCTGGCCAATATGGAGCCACCAGAAGTAGGCTGTGACAGCCACGCTGGACCCTGTCCAGCGTTGCCAGTAAAAGGGGAATTGGGGGAAATGCATAAAGCAGGCTGTCTGGCCAAGCATGAGCCAGAGCGTCCTGCCCTAGGGGACTGGTCCTCTCGGTCAAGGAGAACCAAAGGGGACAGTGGGTGGTCTCTTCGGAAGGAAAGAGATCTGCCACTGCCCTGCCATACCTGTCCCAAATCATCCCCACCACCTCGGGATGGAGTCTCCACTCTCCGGGGGGTGGCCCTTGGCGAGAGAGAAGGTCTGCCTTTGCGTGACCCGCAGGCTCTGCCTCGATCTGGTGCCCCCCTGATGTTTGACGTGGTAGACTGTGGAGGTGTTGTCTGTCCGGACAAGAACATGTCGGTCCCTCAGAACTGGAAGGAAGTGCCTGAGAGCTAAGAACACCGCAAGGAGTTCCAGCACATTTATATGCTCCAGTCTCTGCTGGGCATCCCACTGGCCTCTGACAGTCCTGCACTGCCATACTGCACCCCAGCCGGAAAGGGAGGCGTCCGTCTCCACAACCTCCCGCCGGGAAGCTATCCTCCCTAAGGGCAACCCCGCAATCAGGTATGCCCTCTCTCTCCAGGGTCTGAGGGCCCGAAGGCACCGCCCAGACACCCTGACCATCGTGTGTCTCTGCCACTTGGGGTCCAAGTGGAGACTATTCACCCAGATCTGAAGGGGACGCAATTCCAGAAGGCCTAGTGGGACCACCATGGATGCTGAGGTCAGCATACCTATCAGTCGAAGGAAGAGGCTGTATTCCAGCAACTTCCCCAGCCTGAAGCGCTGTAGCAGCTGCAGAATGGTAGCTACGCGCTTTGGAGAGAGGCAGGCTCGCATGGCCACCGAGTCGAGCACCAGCCCCAGATAGCTCACAACCCGACATGGTGTAAGGTTGCTCTTGGTAAAGTTGACCATGAGGCCAAGCCGGTCCACATGGCTGAGGAGCATGGCTGTGTCCCTGACCGCCTGCTCCCGAGTTGGGGAAATGACCAACCAGTCGTCCAGGTATGGCAGTATCGCCATACCTGTGGCCTGTAATGGTGACAGGGCTGCTGCTACACACCGTGTAAATATACGCGGGGCCAGAGACAGCCCGAACGGAAGAACCCTGAACTGGTACACCTTGCCCAGAAAAGCAAAGCGGAGGAACCGCCTGTGACGTTGGGTAATAGGGACGTGAAAGTAAGCGTCTTTCAGGTCTATTGATACGAACCAGTCCCCCTGAGCGATAGCCTGGAGGACGTCCGCAACACGCAGCATGTGGAAGGGAAGAACCTTGAGGAACTGATTCAGCCCTCTCAAGTCCAGAATGGGGCGAAACCCGCCATCCTTCTTGGGTACCAGAAAGTAGGTTGAGTAGAACCCATCGAGCTGTTCTTGTGGTTCTACTACTTCAATAGCACCCTTCCCAAGGAGGGTGGCTACTTCCTGTCTCAGGACCAGGGATCTGTCGGGATTGGTGACCACGGTAACCTTGATCCCGCTGAAAGTTGGGGGCCGGCGTCGGAATTGTAGTGTGTACCCGTTGGATAGCGTGGACACTATCCAAGGGTCTGTGGTCTGCTCTTGCCAGTAGCTCAAGTGCTGCTGAGAAAAGCGTCCGACGACCGGCCCTTGGACTTCAGTACCTACCCCCCCTGCCCCTAGGGGCCCTGGGGAGGCGGCGGCTCGGCGCCAAACCTCTTGGTGCCTGAAATGCCACCCGTGGCGCAGAGCTACGGCGCTGGTCAGCCCGTGCTGAGAAGTGCTGGCCCCTCGATTGTCCACCTGAACGTGGTTGAGAGCTATCGGCACGGGGTACCGCAGAGGCCCCCTGCCTAGAATGAAGCAGAGGTGCACGCCGTAAGCTAGCAAACTGCTGGCTAGCCTGGCCAACCTGTACACTTCGCTCCAGGGCCTGAAGAGCAGCTGGCCCAAATGTCTGGCCTGGGACCACTGGAAGAGAATGGAGGGTCCGTCGACACACTTCCGAAAGTGGTGACTGCGCCAGCCAAACCTGGCGGCGCGCCAACGTAACAGTTGACATTAACCTGCCTAGCTCCCTAGTCATGTAAGCAAAAGTTTGCAGTGAAGCATCACTGAGGGTCTGTGCTGAAGGATCAGCACCTGACCCACGTATAGTCTGAGACAGCGCCAGAACGATGTGAGAAAGCGAATTCCCAAGACGTCCCACACGGGCAGCAATGTTGTAACTCCTGGTAAGGAGGTCATCTATAATCCGGCACTGGGGCCGAGGGCAGCGCGCATCGGTTCTCAGAGCCTCGTCCGGGGAGACGCCAGGGACGCTATAGCAGGCTCAATCGGAGCTAACCGGTCCAAGCCATAATAATCAGCATTGGCCATAGTTGCCAGACCTCTGCTATCACTAGTGTAATAGAATCTGGCCAGCATCTATGAAGCTCTGCGATGTACGGCTCAGAGGGGGGCAAAGAGAAAACGGAAGGTTGAGCGGCCTGTGGAAAAAAGGCGTTCACAGGTGCAGATGAAACAGGAGCTTCATCCAACCCCAGTCTTGCCAGGGCCATTCACACGGCTGGTCTAACAGTGTCGCAGCCGGACACTGACCCTCTAGCCGAGCCGCCCAGAGACCCTTGAGAGAACGCCTGAGATGCAAGGGACGCTTGCTCTTCCTCCTCTGCAAAGAGGCTACAGGACGCAGCTGTAGACAGCATGTCATCCTCTGTATAAGTGGGTTGCGCAGCCGCAGGGGCCGCGGCTGGTACACCCTGAGCTGGTTGGAGGTTCTGTAGGAGGGCTTTAATCTGAGCAACCTCATCCGAGAACTTATCCACTTGGTTCCCCAAGTTTTCGACCTTACGGGACTGCCCGGGGGGTCCCCCAGCTGCCGAGGCACGGCGCCTGGTGCCACTAGGACCAAGACCCGAAGGGGGCAACCCTGGTCTGCCCTCCACCTCAGCCAACCTAGCTAGCCTCAGGGCATGAGGCATGAAACTACAGTTCATGCACAGGTTATCTGACACTGCTTCCCTGAGGTGTTCAACCCCGAGACACGCAGGGCACTGGTCATGGCCATCCTCCGCCTGCAGGGAGGCCATGCAGGCGACACAACTATGGGCGCTTAGCATGTCGGCAAATTAATTGCAAGCAAATTAATCAGTAGGCTAGGCTATCAAGCTTTAGGCGAGAGCACCCGAGCAACCACGCGACACCCCGACAATAACAGTGACGGCAAGCTACAGGTGAGAGCACCCGAGCGACGCGACACCCCGACAATAACAGTGACGGCAAGCCTTGGAAACCCAAGCAGCCCACTGGAGAGCAAATTAACACAGGCTAGGCAATCGAGTTCTAGGCGAGAGCCCCCAAGCAACGACGCGACAGCCCGACAATAACAGTGACGGCGAGCTAACAGGCGAGAGCAACCGAGCGACGCCACACTTGACTCCGACAATAACAGTGACGGCGAGCCTTGGAAACCCAAGCAGCCCACTGGAGAGCAAATTAACACAGGCTAGGCAATCGAGCTTTAGGCGAGAGCACCCGAGCAACGACGCGACACCCCGGCAACAACACAGTGACGGCAAGCCTTGGTAATCCAAGCAGCCAACCGGAGAGCAATCAGCGCAGGATAGACAATCAAGCTACAGGCGAGAATACCCGAGCAATAATGCGCCCGACAATAGAGTGACGGCGCCAGGAAAATACAGTGACGGCTTTTGGAAACCCAAGCCACTCACTGGCGATTAAATCAAAGAGCGCAACTGGCTAAATAAATACAGTGACGGCGGCTTGGACCCCAAGCCGGGCACCGGCGCATACAAATGAGCAACCGGGCTTAGGCGAACGCACACGAGAAACGGTGCGTGACCGAAAGAATAACACAGCGACTGAAAACTAGCCGCCAATTAATGCTCTAAGCAAATTAAAGCAAAGGGTAGAAAGGTGAAATCAGCTGCTGCGCTAGCCGATGGATTGTCGACTACGCGTAGCCTACACACTTTACTCACCCCTGCCGAAATCAAACAAATTGCAAGTCGCAGCCCTTGGTGGACGAAGTCAAATCGAGGCACCAACCCTTGGGTTACAAGGCTACTTGCGACAAGCTAATATGGTATCTCTTACAACAAACAATGTTTGTGTGTCCTGCTAGTACGCTACCGCATGCGCAAGATGGAACATCCAGTGCTAAAGCACCGCCTCTGGCGGTCAGTAGGAATGAAATAGAACAATATTTCCCAATGCCTCAACCCGAACAGGGAATAAAATACGATAGCATCGGATAGCGTCATCTTTGCCGGCCAATGACTTCAGATGTCTGCGCAATGTTGACATATTTATATTAATGCCTTCCTCACTTTTAAGGAACATCAATATTTCCCAATGCCTCAACCCGAGCAGGAGATAAAATACGATAGCGTCGGATAGCGTCATCTTTGCCGGCATGCAGCTAGCCAGCAACGTTATTGATGAATGAGAGGCGTGATCCTTTTCTCGTAAACGAGATCCTTATGTCGTAAATATGATATCTTATCTCGTAATTACGAGATCCTTATCTCGTAATTACGAGATCTTTTCTCGTAATTACGAGATCCTTATCCCGTAATTACGAGACATTATCTCGTAATTACGAGATCCTGAGTGTGCTAACGGCTACATTAGCTGTGAAACTTTTTTTTATTTGGTGAATGCTCAGCGCCACCGTAAGAAACGGTATTGTTTATGTTAATAAATTCCTTAAAGAAGCCACAGGAAATTACTTGTTTCCAAAAGCGGTAGACGGGAAGAAGAGAAACATTCCAATTTTGTAAAATAATTTTCAATATGACTGCACAAATCAAAGTTTATGGTAAGCCAATTATATTTGATCATTCACCATAATTTCTTGTCTGCTGTAGTAAAGAAGGCAATTCATCTGTTTTTATTAACTTTGCTTGCTATTGTGTGTTTTCATGGGTGTGCAGATGCCCATTGTCAAGACTGCTGCTCCATTGAATAAGAGTTTGGTTTTGAAATTAATGTACTGGTACTCTGTGGTCAGGTTTTAGCTTAAGAGAGCCAGGACAGAAAAAGAAGAAAAAGGCATAAAGTAGGCTTTACGACTTGGGGCAATCATTTCTTGAGTTAAGCACAAGTTTAATAGGGAGACGCATTCACATGACACCAGTGTTTCCCAAACATTGACGAGACTATGGCGCACCGCTAGGGTCTAATTTCGGCCGCCATAGTTTCAATATCCCCCCCCCCCCAAAAAAAGGACAAACTCAAAATATCTGTGTTACTTTGTTTGGGTTAAACCAAGCAGTCTGTATTAAGGGCAGCTGTCTGCATGGCTGGCTCAGACTACATCGTTAGTCGCAGACAAATTTGCGAGCCGTACACGATTTTGAAAAGTCGGCGACGAGACAAGCTATTGTAATGTGACTTGCTTTTATCGTCTGCTATGTTCGAAAACCACACAACGAAAAGTTCGGCATGCCAGAAATTTAGGGGAATTGCAATGACATATCCATTGTGGACAAAGAGGGAACACCGCCACCATGTGCGAGGGAATCCCGCAAACAGCTGGAGCTCACGGTCAGTGTTTACTAACTAGGGTTAGGGTTAGGGTTACTACAGAACTACAGAACTAACTAGAAAAGTAGCCTAAAGACTAGTAGAGATGCGCGGTTGGCAGTCATACCCGTGGTCGCGGACACCGTGGATAATCCACGGGTTGGGTGGATTGCGTGAAAAAAGTAGGCCTAATAGGCCTACTTGGAGGAATTGTGGGCGGGTCGCGGAAAAAAACTGACTAATTTGATATAGATTTTTCCTTCTGAAATGCATGAACATCTCCGCCCAGCGCTCGTCCCCTGGTTTTCCATAAACATTCCACTGTGCGATCGTCCCTGCTGCGTATGGCCCTCACACACATTGTTGAAATCATATGCCGGATGCTTTATTCTTTCTATGTGGCATTAAGTCAATGGGCTATAATAAGACCACGTTGGCTATGTAATCGCTGGGCAACAGGGGACATTTCATAGTGGTTGGACATTTTAGCGTGCCGACAGGCTTTTGTCGGGAAGCGGAACACGCAACTCAAAATCGGGACTGTCCCTGTAAAACCGGGACGCCTGGTCACCCTAATGATGATCGGGCAGTTGCGTATATCAATCGCTGAAAAAAAACGTTGCTTCGGGTGGATAGTGATATTTGGCAGCGGGTGCGGATGACTTTACAGCTTATCCGCGCTAACTAAACTTCACTGCACTACGCAGAGGACCGCCATCATAATGCCTTGTATAGGAACTCGGGATCCATTGTTATTTACACTTTGTTGCTGCGTTGTTGCTGCGTGTATCGTGAACAATACAAAGTAAAGATTCTAGAGCATCGCACCCTCGAATCTTGTAGTGTGGCCAATCTTCCGATGAGACAAAGACCGATTTCCTGGCTCTGTGATCGCATAGTGTGAAATGTTAAATCGTGGAGGAATATCTGAGAATAGTCTGAACCAACAATCAAAGTGTCTGTCTGTGTATGTGTGTGTGTGTGTGTGTGTGTGTGTGTGTGTGTGTGTGGGGGGGGGGGGGGGGGGGGGGGGGAGTTAGAGAATATTTGGTATGCATAGAATCTATGAATTGAATAGTATTAATTATAATAATAATAAAAAATAATAAACTGGGAGTATAAAGGCTCAGCACTGTGTTTTTGTCATTTTTGTGTTCATATTTTCTTCTTAAATGCTTTCTGAAAACTCCTCAACCCCATTCAGTATGACCATTCACATTGTGTCATCAACATTCGTATCAGTACCAGCAGATCGTAAGTCATTTGTCAATAATTCTTATGTCATATTTTGGTTCGCCAAATTCACCAGATTGATCCATTTAAATGAAATCTATTCAAAAATGAATTGAATAGTATTAATTATAATAATAATAAAAAATAATAAACTGGGAGTATAAAGGCTCAGCACTGTGTTTTTGTCATTTTTGTGTTCATATTTTCTTCTTAAATGCTTTCTGAAAACTCCTCAACCCCATTCAGTATGACCATTCACATTGTGTCATCAACATTCGTATCAGTACCAGCAGATCGTAAGTCATTTGTCAATAATTCTTATGTCATATTTTGGTTCTCCAAATTCACCAGATTGATCCATTTAAATGAAATCTATTCAAAAATGTCTCCTGGGGGGGCATGCCCCCGAACCCACCTAGAGGATTGCGAGCCACCCACTATAGTCTCCAAAATTTCTGTGGGAAACACTGCATGACACCAGCTTGACGTGGTTGAACATGCTGTGTTCTCAAGCACGGCAAGTTTTAAACAAACACAAAGTCATTCACTTGGACTATACTGTACATCTATGGCAATCTGGATGCATTTTCCAGATAGGAAAGCCATGGAATGGGGCCTTGTGTCTGACCAGCATTTTAACCTGGAATGACTAGCCTGGCTGTACTAGTCTTTCTTGAGCGGTCTTTTCGGTTCCTTTCATAAGAGGGTCTGAAGCAAGAAGATACAACTCATTCTGAATCACGTCGAAGGTCAGAAAACGCTCATGTCTCTTCCTATGCACATTGAAATTCATAAAGTATTGTTGTTAAAATATCTATTTTTGCTAAAACAGAAGTTAGACAACCTTAGGGAGCTGAGACGGAAACCTAAACCTTTTTTCACAAAATGGAAATAGCGTTGTATGTTTACAGTCCATCCATCTGTGGTCAATCATTTGAACTGATTCACTCATTTTAAATAAGAACAAATGTTGCCAACTCTACGGGCTCCTCCCCCTCCTGTATCAAAAAGGTATACCTGCCATTAATAATAGGCTGCTAATTGGGAAATATGCTTCAATTATGACTGGATCTGAAATCCACTGACAATGTATGTTCTGGACACCGTGTGGTTTTATGTTCGTTAAATCCCCTAGTGGCGTTCGATGATAGTGCAGCCCGCTGTAAACAGGAAGTAGCCATTTTGAAGTGTCAGTCTACATGCGGCAGTCGATCGATGACTCCCAGCTCCACATTCTTGTGCCATCATTCGATCCGATAGCTGTTTCACGCATTGTCTGTAAGTTGATGTTTAAGTTGGAAGACCTAGAAAAAAACTTTATTTCCAGCTTCTAGCGAGAATTATGTTAATTTCTCAAAACGTTTATTTTGTACATCTACATGCTATGTTATACCTCATGCTTACCCGTTAGCATCATTAGGCTTTTTGCTAGCCTCTTAATTCATGTTAGCATAGCCTCCATTTTGTGTCCTTTTCATACTTCTTCGGAACTGTAATGCCAACATTTCTTTTTATTCTTGTGTTACAGTTTTACAATCTACGAGCTTCACTAAAAACTCTCAATACAGAATCCCGTTCTCCTTGAGTTATTGAAGTTCATGTTTAACTGACTGGATAGCTGGATGTTCATCTAGTGAGAACAGTACAATGTATGAAACAAACCTGTTTGAACCATTTAAAAGTTTCAGAATTGAAAAGCATTGGCGCTTTAAGATAAACAGTTTTGGATTCAAAGACCTCCTCAGCGGAGTCTTGTGATTGGTTTGCCTGCTCTATGTGAAGCATTAGAAGGGCGTAACTGTTTTACATGCCTCTCCTGGAAATGTACTTCTTTCATTCAAAACACAGCCGCACCCTCATTGATCTGCAAATTATACTAGGAAATTATCTTGAAAATTGCACGTAAAGACTGCTTTTGTGAAAGGGGAAAATCCAATTCACCTGTTCTTCACCATTCCTGACTCAGAGCAATGTCAAATTTATAGGAAGAATTGATGGAGGTTACCCTCAAAGCGTAAGCAAGCTTGTCAGAAGAGGCTCAAGCTTAACGGGTCTCTTTAAACCTGGCCTGTGGTTTAGAGACCAAAGAATACCTGAAATATGAACAGAATGAAGACATTGCAGATCTGGAAACCTGTCCTCCAACGCACAGATGTTGGCCTATAAATGGGGTAAGTCCCCTGACATGCTGCATTTATTTTTTCTAGGTTGGAGGAGGAAAAATTAATTTCATTTGAACAGAACCAGATGTAACCTTTTTTTAAAAATGACTCACAACAATATAAAGCCAATATATTGTGGCGAGCAGCACAGCAAAGATGGAAGCCAAGGTTTAAAAGAGTTTGCAACTCTTGTACCCCATACACTGCACAACCTCGAGAGTTGCCTTTATTTCACACACCGCACACACATGAAACACACATTTTACCCCCCACACCCATGACTGCCTCGGTGGGGGTGCTGCTTCCCCCGACCCTCCCAGGATCCTTTGCAGCACCCGGACATGGCGACCACGGACATGATTGCAACACTGCCCCAACACAGACCCCAACACCCGGCACATAATCCCCCCAAGTGTTCAGGGGGGCCGGCGCTGATGAACAAGCCATCAAGGCCCCTGCCGGTGACTGCGCAATGGAAGACTTCTCCTCCAGGGCAGTATACATTCCCCCATTTTGTTGAGGCCTGTCTCAGGCAGCGGGCAACGTAAGCCCTCCTCTGCCTTAGCCCGAGCTTATCAGCTGTGGTCGTGGGACCTCCGCCATTATGGCCTCCACCAGGGTGCGCTGGAGAGGGTTTTTGGATCGCTGGGTCAGTCCTTGATACACTGACCAGCAAAGCGAATGAAAATGCTACACAATGCTATATTTGAACCGGTGTGCAGTCTCACCCGGCATCAGAGTACCATCAGACTCGGCTAGATGAGGATCGTTAAAATAGCCATTATCCCCACACACTCCCACATTTATGTACCGGAAAACTGGGGTCCAAAAGTGCATTATTAACTCTGCATTATATCCAAATTTGTGGTATGTTGAACAGTGTTGAAAAATGTCCAAGTTGTAATCTTGCATGATCCAAGCCAACCGTGTGAGACATTAATTATGATTGTAAATGCAGGAGAGAAAAACTAGAGGGTTATGATCAGTGAAGATTACATCTTGCAATGGACAGGACCCGCCATATGCTTCCATGTGCAAAAGCAAGGGTTTCATGTCAGAGTATCTGACATGATGCTTGTTGTACAAAAGACCACAAATCAGGTGGTTGACCCAATCAGCACCCTATCAAAAGCATGTTCACACTCAAAGGTTCACACAATGTCTACCTTCAGACTAAGGAGATCCGTTTGAGGATGGACAATAGTGGAAAAGTTGCACAGAAACTCCAGTAATAACCTGCTACGCCTTAAAAAAAAGAGCTCTTCTAGTGGAAGGAAAGGAAGCCAGAGTTTCTGAATCCTAAATCTATCACAAAAATCGGTACATGGTCGGTACACGGTACTCAATGCATATCACAGGAAAAGCGCAGACCATCGCGAATGAAATGAAGGCATTTGGCATCCATATACTTGGAATTGCCGAGGCTAGGTGGAAGGAAGCAGGACAAACACGGCTCGCATCAGGTGAATCAATCATATACTCTGGACACACAGGAGATCATGCTGCTCATTCGGACGGGGTGGCAATCATGCTATCAAAGGAAGCAGGGAAAACACTTCTAGGGTGGGAACCAGTAAGCGCGAGGATCATCCTGGCCAATTTTAGGACTTCACATAAACGCATCAACCTTAACATCATCCAGTGCTACGCCCCCACCAATGAAGCAGAGGATGAAGCAAAAGAGGACTTCTACCAAAGGCTAGAGGAAACCATCAGGAAATGTAAGGAGAAGGATCTCACCATTTTAATGGGAGATACGAATGCTAAGGTTGGCAGTGACAACACCGGCTTTGAGCAAGCGATGGGAAAGCATGGCCTTGGAGTGATGAATGAGAACGGAGAACTCTTTGCCAACCACTGCGCCAACCACAGTCTCGTCATTGGTGGAACCCTCTTCCCTCACAAACCATGCCACCGGGTAACTTGGGTCTCCCCTGACAGGAAGACGGAGAACCAGATAGACCATATTTGCATCTCCAAGAGATTCAGGAGAAGCCTCCAAGATGTCCGGGTGAAGAGGGGGGCCGATGCAGCCACGGATCACCACCTACTGGTTGCTAACCTACAACTTAAGCTGAAAAAACATCAAAACAGCACGTCAACAGGCAAACGCTACAATGTGTCACTACTGGCCACCAAAGAGAAACAAACCAACTTCCGAATAGAACTCAGAAACCGCTACACAGTACTGCAAGCCAAGGAAGTAACAGAAGAGGAACACAGGACGATAGAACACCACTGGCAGCAAGTAAAGGAGGCATTTACAGGAGCCTGTGAAGCAGCAGTCGGGCTCAAGAAGAGGACGCACCAGGAGTGGCTCTCACCAGAGACCCTTAGCAAAATAGAGGAAAGGAAGAAGCTAAAGAACGTACTAAACAATAGTAAAACAAGATCAGTTAAGAAAACAGCGGGGGAGGCGTACAGTAAGGCAGATAGAGAGGTCAAAAAGAGTGCACGGAGAGACAAGAGGAACTTTGTAGAAGAGTTTACAAACAAAGCAGAGGAAGCTGCAAGGCAGAATAACATCAAAGGGATATACAACAACATCCGACTGCTGACCAAAAAATACCAGAAAGGGAATCACCCAGTCAAGGATAAGGAAGGGAGGACACAAGAAGAGCAAATGAAAAGGTGGGTTGAGCACTTTTCAGAGATACTGAACCAACCACCTCCGTCAATAAAGGCGAATATGCAACCTGCAGAAGTTACCCAGTCAGTTGACTGCAAGCGGCCATCAAAAAAGGAGATAAGAAATGCCATCATGCACTGCAAGAACAACAAGGCACCAGGTCCTGACAACATACCTGCAGAAGCTCTTAAAGCAGATGTTGAAGCGTCCACACAAATCCTATATGACCTGTTTGGTAAGATCTGGGAGGAAGAAGACGTGCCTGGAGAATGGAAGGGAGGCCACCTAGTTAAAATTCCCAAGAAAGGCAACCTAAGCCTCTGTGGCAATTACAGGGGAATAATGCTTCTATCCGTCCCGGGCAAAGTGTTAAATGGAGTAATTTTACAACGCCTCAAGGCAGCAGTGGATGCAGAGCTTCGAGACAACCAAGCTGGTTTCAGGCCAAATAGATCATGTGCCGACCAAATAGCAACCCTGCGAATCATCCTTGAACAATCCCAAGAGTTTAGGTCCCCGCTTTACGCAGGATTTCTGGACTTTGAGAAAGCATTTGACAGTCTGGATAGGGAAGTGCTCTGGCAACTCATGAGACACTACGCCATACCCGAGAAGTTCATCAACATCATCAAGAACATCTATTCTGGAACGCAGTGTAGGATCATACATGAAGGCCAGCTGACGGAGGCATTTAACATCACAACAGGAGTAAGACAAGGCTGTTTACTGTCACCATTACTATTCCTTTTAGCGGTAGACTGGATCATGAGGCAAGCGACTTATAATAGACAAAATGGTATCCAATGGACCCCGTTTACACAATTGGATGACCTAGACTTCGCAGATGATATTGCGCTCCTGTCCCATAACCACCAACAAATGAAGGACAAACTGAGAGTGGTAGAACAGAGAGCAGCTGAAACAGGCCTCCGCATTAGTACACAGAAGACCAAAGTTCTCAAGGCCAATACCAAGACACTAGCAAGCTTGACAGTAAACCAACAACCACTAGAGGAAGTTGACTCCTTCATTTACCTGGGAAGCGAGGTAGCGAGTGATGGTGGATCAGAAGGGGACGTTAAGAGGAGAATAGGCAAGGCAAGAGCGGCATTTGGAATGATGGGGGCCATTTGGAGAGCACGCAACATCACCCTCAGGACCAAAATACGGCTATTCAATTCAAGCATTCAAAACATTCTCCTGCACGGATCGGAAACGTGGAAAACAACAAAGAAACTACTAAAGAAGCTACAGGTTTTCACAAATCACTGCCTAAGACGCATCCTCAACATCAGATGGCCTGACAAAATAAGGAACAAAGAGCTGTGGGAAGGAACACACCAACCTGCCATAGAAGTGGACATAATGAGACGAAGATGGGGATGGATTGGGCACACATTACGTAAGCCGAAGAACACCATCACACGCCAAGCCCTGCAGTGGAATCCGCAGGGTAAACGTGGTAGAGGGAGGCCAAGAAACACCTGGAGGAGGAGTGTTACAGCAGAGATGGAGAGAGCAGGCTATAGATGGCAAGACCTGGAGAGGCTGGCACAGAACAGGACGAGTTGGAGAGATATAATCAGTGGCCTATGCTCCAACTTGGAGCAACAGGCCTAAGTAAGTAGTGGAAGGAATGGGCGACCCGGGTATCACCTGGGCCTTTGCTTATAAGGGTTAGACCTGGCTTTGACCCACCTGTCTTCCCAAGTAGGTGACTTCGCTTTTCCAAATTTATATTTTGCAAAGTGATGCTTGCCGAACACTTGGTCAATGATCTGCATGTGATCCTCCAAAGTGGTGGTGAATACAATCGCATCAACCAGATATGCGTTAAAGTTGGCCATCCCAAACTTAACCATCTTTACCGATCTTTGAAAGGTGACCAGGTGTTACACATGCCAAACGCCATGACGCTGTACTGTAGAAATATATCTGGCGAGGTTTCGATCCGTTAATGGAACTTGCCAATAGTCTCTGAGCAAGTCTAACTGGCTACTTTGCAGTACCTAAATAATCAACCCTGTCCACCAGCCAAGTGGAATTAGAGTCTGGAAATGTTCTAGCATTTACTTTACGGAAATCCGTTATGAATCGAGAGGAACCGAAACAGATTTAGCCTCGAGAAGGTACAGAGCTGCACACGCTGGAGCTTGGAATGGCTAAGCCATGTTTTAAGAGGTACTCTGCCTCTTTCTTCATTAGTCCATGCTTAACTAAGTTAACTTGTAAAGGATGCTGATTTATAGGTCTTGCGCTTTGAGCATCAATGTCCTGTTTGAGGAGGCTGGTTCGGGTCGGAACGTCATTGAAGAGAAGATGAAAAAGGCTATTATGTCAGTTACATGACCTTGCTGTTCAGTTGACAGGCGATCTAACTGAGACGATAACACCTCCATCTTCTCAAGAGATGGACAACTGGGCACTTTGATGTGAGGGGGGCCGCATTAGCAGTTCATTGTCACAAGTAGACCCCTTAGCATCCTCTTTCACAAACAACTCGGCGCTGTCAACAGCAACAGGTATTTTGGCGGATCTACTCCTGTGCGCTTCTCGAGAATATGTTTTGAACATGTTTACACACTTGCATCTTCTTTCGGGGTTGCTGATGACATAATCTGTGTCACTGAGCCGATAATGGATTTCATATGGACAGAAGAATCTAGCAGAGAGGGCTGATCCGGGGAATGGCAGTAATGCCAAAACTTTATCGCCCACCTGGAAGTTTCAAGGAACGGCAAAACGGTCATAATGATACTTCATCGCGCACAGGGAGTTAGAAAAACTCTCTTGCAAGGAAATTGACCTGATGGACCTGACGGAACTGACGAAGAAAATCCAACATATTTTTCTCAGGAGATGGTTCATGTGAGAGCAACTGCCCTTCTAAAGATCTGAGTGGATCGCAGGCGTGTGAGCAAAAACAAGCTCTCCAGAACTGAATCCTAGGGATTCCTGAACTGCTTCAGGGGCTGCAAACAACACGTAGGGAATTTCCTCATCTCAACTTTTCTCAGATCCAGGCAGTATTTGCGGAGCATTGAATTTGACGTCTAATTCCCTCAACACACCTTGGACTCCGGATGGTAAAGGTTAAAAGCGGTGTGATGCACATCGATGTTTTGAGAGCATGATTGAAAAGTTTTGACTAGAAATTTGTGCATGGTAACTTCGGCGAGTTTAAGCGGCCATAGCCAGCCAGAGCTAGGCAGATTATTCTGGGCCTGGGTGTGGCCCAGATGTCCTCCCTAAGTCTGTGTGATGATGGTGCGTTCATTCTTTATGCCCTAATGCACCAATGGTGTGAAATCTCACCATGCCCCAGACTAGTCAGCCTTACTCGGGGTAGGTGAGGCTGCTGAAACAAGCACCTAAACACGGACTCTCCACAACTGTGTTGAGGTTAAAGGCCTTTTTAGAGTAATAAAACTAACTTTTTTCTCTACCTTTCGCATGATCAGTTTGCTATTGTGTCTAACAAGGTTTCTCAGATGGAGAGCTCTCACTCAAGAGTTTAGATGTTGCAGGAAATCTCCCTTTTGTTATTATAATCTCAACCTTAACGTAAGGCTACGCTTTCTGTAGTCCAACATTTGTTCATCATTCACGTTCTCTTGCAACAACTCAACTCAAAGTATTTCAGAACGAGACCTGGTCAGACTCAATAACAAATAGAAAGCGACAGGTATAGAAAATATTTTATTTATTTGTAGTGATCCATTCCATAAAGTCACAATCAGCATACTTAAGTGGCAAGAGCAAGCACTTTGAGAGGACTCGAAGCTTGATAGCCCCCTGCAGAGTAACACCATTGGGGAAACTGAGAATATCGTATACAGAGCATTCTTTAAAAGACCCCTTTTCTTATAAATTTGTCTGGAATCATCAGAGTCTAAATCTACACTGTTCAGTGAAAGTATTGCACTGGATCATGGATCCTCTCTAGACAGATACAATAACAGCTGAAAGGGATTATTTGGTGTGTGGTGTACAAACTTTTATATGTCTTTCCAATTTTCATAGGTCTGTTGAAATTCTCAGAGGTGTCTTAGAGATTCTCAATACCTGGGATGACCAATGATTAAGACACAGTAGCGTTCAGACAATGGTCTACTCGAACACAGACAACGGCCTGCTTGAACACAGAAACAGTACAGCCCATTTAGTACCCACTGCTTTTTATTTTGTGATTCATCATCCCAAGAATTCTCTGTCTGTCTGTATGTCTTTCTGTGTGTCCATCCATTGCTAAAAAGACGTTCACGTAAAATCAACTGTATGCCCGATGTGTATGACAGCGGTAAACTATTTCATTCAACATATTTAACCACTTTGATATTTTTTGACTGCTCTTGGCAGTAAGAAAGGGGGAGGGGGGAATAGGTTTGAAGAAGGCTGGGATATCTCCCATTGGCCCGAGTATATTTAGCGCTGCCTTCAAATATTGTCTGTCTATAAGATATAAAATACTTCCAGGAAGACTGAGAAAGAAGGTTCCGGAAATAGGATTTGAAACCAGAGCAATTACTTAATGCAAAACAACAGTTTTGCAGTTTTCTTTAATACGAATAAGTTAGGTCAAATAGCTAACATTGCCTAAAAGATTATGCTTACTATTGTATCAGAGCATATCAAATGTCTTGCTTTCACAGTGAACAATAAAGCATGCTATACATATCAGAATTATACATTGGATGCATTATTTATTTGATAAATGTAAAATAGATATGTTGAGAGTGATAGCTGAGGTCATTCTGTGTAAAGGTGGGAGAGAGGCACATTGGACCAGAGTGCAGAAGCACGACACACCAGCCAGTGACAAATTGCAAATAACGATAAAGTACACATTGGAAAATAGGACCTGTAGTTCACCGAGACTGTTTAATAACGGTGTCAACGGGTTTTAGGCTGTAGTTATTACCTTCAGTGGAGGACTTCTTAAAGGCAATGACAGTTTGCCTCTGCTCAGATGTGACCTGCATATTGACTTATAGCATTCCTATTTATTTCCTTCTTTTCTCTCTCCTCTGATTCAACGAAAGGCATTTCATCATGACACCAATTTCGGCGTGATTATCCGAATGTCATTTTTTATTTAATTTTTTTCATCAGATTGAGTTGTACGACCTCTACTTGTATTCCTCCTAGTTGTGTGTGCATTTGTGTGTGTGTGTGTGTGTAAGGATGGTCCTTGTCTATGTTATATCTTCCTCCATACTCTGGTCAGTTTATCATCAGCCATCATTCTCTCTTTTCATCTACTTCTGACTCATCGTAGGACTCCCGTCTCCTGCTCAGCCGTGATGTTTTCATTGCCCAGCTTCCTTTGAGCCGTTTAAATGTTTAATGAGGTCCCGGCTAGCTGTGCTGCTTCTGGGGCCCTGCTTGGGAGAGCGCTATGCGGTATTGAGAGAGGGTGGGGAGGGGTGTCTAGACTGGCCTGGGCCAGGCACGGGGAGGGCCAGGAGGTGTCACCTCAATATCAGATTCAGCACTGCAACTTTGGCTGTTATTTCAAAACACTGCTTTCATTGTTCGGAGGACATCCCGCCTTAACCAAGTTCCCACATACTTGCATTAAGTTTTTTTCTTATGGCCTAATCTCAATTGATCTCCTCGAACAGGGGCCAGTGTTTGGTATTGTTTTCAGCAGTCGATCATGAGAATAAAATGAAGGCAGCCGGGAAATCAGAACACTGTATACTAAGTTGGCTGCGATACACCAACCGCAAAGGTACATAAGCTGATGAATGTATGAATGCAGTTATTGTCACATAAGAACAATGAGACCCAACATTGAGTTTTAATCTAAAGACATCTAAGCCTTGGTACTATAGCCACTTTGGATGACATTCATGGAGGGAAGCCTTAACCCTACACATTTGTGTAGATAAGATCTTAGAAAACAGCCTTATTTATATGAACTATGTTAACATGACAACTGTCACAATATTTCTGTCAGGAATATCTCAACCCATAGATTTAACCATTTATTACCAGAAATTATACAAATTTGTTCTTAGGAATACAATTCCACTCTTTTCTGGTGCTCCCTGCTGTAGGATTTAAAGCATGACATACAGGCGTCAGATACAGAAAACAGACAGCCTTCCAAAGTTTGACTACAGGGAGAACTATACAATCCCCCATGGGGCACATCAGATATCTCAACCCATTTGATAGGTTACATACAATTCAGAGCGGAACCAAAGTAGTCGGAGGTTGGGGTGGCGGTGGGCTAAATTCTACTCAGCACACTTCACTTCGAACAGTGTGTTTCAGATGAAAGGTCTTAAATTGACCACCAATCAGTGTACGTTTGATGGACCGCTTTAGCAGTCAGCTGATAGGGGGGCGCAAGACCAGAGAGAACCGCCAGAACTTGCTACACCCATTCATGGCCCAAAAATATAATTTAGAGTGGAGTTGAACAGCATAACACTCTAGTTGCATTTCGCAAGCAGAGACGCTCAAACCCTACATCACTACAGTATTTGGTTGCCTAAAATGAAACTAAATGCTGAATAAATATACCTATGTTTAACGTCTCATCGACTAGTTCACGCTTGAATTAAGAACCAAATTCGAGATGACACACACATACACAGTCCCTTCATCCAACAGTTCTTACTGTACGTCCACACCAGGAGCGACCAAAGCGTCAAAGACGCTTTGGTCGCTGCAAATTTTCGCTGCAAATTTTTCTGTTCGCTTTGGTCGCTCAAGTCGCTCATGACGTACAATTCAATTATGCAGACGCATTTAAAGGAGCCGTATGCGTTTAGTAGGCCCTACAGACAGCCATATCAAATATTGAACTCTCCCATACACCTTGGCCATATTGCCGAGACGGTTTTGCTTGTTCGATAAAGTGCTTCGACAACAAGTAGGACAGTGATTCCCCCCAATATAAAAATCCTAAAATGTAGGCTAATTACAACCGAGAACAAAAAACCCTGCGTGCTGTAGTAGTTGAAATATGTTTCACTGATCTGGATCTGCAAATCATGATCTGCACTCATTCGTCGCATTCAAAACAAATAGACGTTAGCGCACATGGCTAATTTGCATACGCGCACAGGACTGGTTGGCTCCGCAAGGCAAATAATGGAACATATCGATCTATCTAGGCTTTTCTGTCTGTCTATCTATCTATCAACGCGTGTCTAGTTTTAATGTGATGTATTGTGTGTATGTACAGTCAGACTTGTTCTGTGTGGTCTTGTAGGCTACTGTCCTGTGTGGGCCGAACCACCTAAATGGATTCCCGACGATTTGTGTCGTTTGGTATTAATAAAGACTTGACTATCTATCTATCTGACTATTTAATTAAAAATGATTCACCTCAGGCTCCGTGAATAGTGGGGAATAGAGGGATAAAAGACAAGAGATATATCCCTTGTCATTTATCCCTCGTCTTGTCGATTAGTTTGTTTATGTGACGGTTTTGTTTAAAGCATGCTACACGCGATTGGTTGGTTAGATTGGTGGCATGTAGAGCAAATTATAATGATTCCCGCTTAAATACGAACGTTCTAGATGTAGCCTATAAATACTCCCGCTTATCATCACTTGATATCCAAACCACTATGGCGTTTCGATCTCTGAACTGAAAAAGGGTGGGTTCGTACAACACCGGGTGCCCAGTTACAGCCGCGATTAATACTTCAGCCGACATTTTGTTCAGTGAGTGAATAAAGGTAGGTAGGAACCAAAGTGCCTGCCGATGTTCCCTGGGATCCACGCAAGCGAAGAGCGTCTACATTCCGATTGGCTGTCAGTGTTTGGTCGCTGAAGCGAATAATAGTCATTTGCATAAAGTTAAAAAGTTTTCAACTTCTTTTTGACGCTCTGGTCGCTCAACTTTGGCCGCTGGTAGCGTTGGTCGCTTTGGTCGCTTTGGTCGCTCTTGCCCATAGAAAGTGAATGACTTCCGGCGATTTGGTCGCTCAATTCGCTTCTGGTGTGGACGGACAGTTAGTTCATGAAATAACAAAATGAAGAAATCTTAAGCACAAATATAACAATTTATGTTGTTTTTTGGTCACTCTTCCATTTACTTCCCCAATATTTAGATTTCTACGCACATAATAATATGAAATATATATGATAAATATACATACAATAATTCAGTTTATAATGAGGTTGCCAACTGAATATTACCATGCTTACACAAATGCACATTAACCCAACCATTTTACACACACACAAACACAACCCCCCCCCCCCCCCCCCCCCCCCCTCTGATTGGCAGATCATCCAGAGGCAACATTAAGCCTTTCTGCGACTCTCACACCCAACTGTCAGTCACACGGGCACAGGGCGCCCCTGCAATATTGGTGCTGAAAATAGTTTGTTCCCATAGGGGCCATTTAAGGGACACATGTGGAACGCAGTGTCTCAAGCAGCCATAGAAAAGAGACAGCCCTATCTAAAAGAGATTTTGGATCATGGATAAGGACAATGGAGTAATTTTTTTGTGATTTCAGTGTGGAAATATATATTGGAGTTTTCAAAAAGGAGCCAAGAACACTCTAGCCAAGTCGATGTTGTACTTGCTGTATAACGGTCCGATTAGCAATGTTGGATTGTGAATATAGTGTTTTGGGGAGTTGTGAATTAATTTGTTTGTGGTTGGGGTATATTTGCCAACATTTTTGAACACCTTCAATTGTATCATCATTTTGACTGATCTTCCAGCCTCAAGATTCACAACTCAATACAACGTCACAACGGTTGGAAACACTTATCCTGTCCTCCTCATATCTCAAAAGAAACTGAAGACATGATGAACAGCATGACTCTAGTCAGCGATACACCCTTTTCAGAGCGGTGTCATTGTAGGACCAACACAGGGCCTTTTAAGAGGACCATGGTGTTCAGTGGCGTTTCCAACATTCTGAACAACAGCCATAGGGTCGTGATGTATAGAGACGGCGTCACTTGCACAGGTTTTCATGCAACTTGCCATTGAGTGTCATACAAACAGACAGTGTCTGGCCCACAGTACAAGCGACAACGTACCCCAAACAATTTAAGCATGAGGAATACTGGATTTAGGGGGATGCCAAGACATCCACAGCTATTTTTATCTGGTTTGAAATAAATGGAGAGGCAGGGTTAATAGATTACCTGGCCACATGGACATGATAGCATCCCGTTAATACAGTAACATTCAGTTCCATTTTGTGTATGAACACACATTAACAGAATATTTATTTTTGAGTGGGTGCATGATGGGACTTGCTTTAGAGCTCCATATTTATGGTAAGAAGTCAATTTAAAACCTTGGCAATACTGTGGCAACGGCAGAATTCATACATTAACAACAGCTTATATTATTAAAAAAATATCTGCATAGATGTTTGTGGTACATAGAAAGTACTGTTTTATCAAAGTGGATGCTGGCAAATGTTCCTAATACTTCAACCTGAATCAATTGGGAGGAAATTCCGCTGTTCTTGCATTTTTTCGTACTTTTTTTGAAGGTTAAGACAAGATATCTCAAATCATGTTGATGGCCTGCATTTAAAATGCATGATTCAGTGATGTATCTATTCATCTCGCTTGTTGTGCTTGAAGTTTGCTTTGGAAAGATTCAGTTATCCCACTTGCCACGCACACACGGATGCACACGCACATAAACACGCACATAAACACACACACACACAGCAACAATTTTGTTTTCCTCTTCAGTTTATCTCTTGTTTTCTTTAGTCGTGGCCGTGTTTGAGCTTAGCATGAATGTGCTTCAAGAAAGCCGTTCAATTGAATAATACTAACAAACAAAGTAACAAATGAGTACGGTTGACAATGTTTAGGCTGGCAATGAGCTTTCTTTTGAAATCACCGGTGCATTTCAAAGCACAAGTGATTTTTTTTTCTACTGACATTCAGTAGATTAAATGTGATTCAATTCCCACTTGCTAGCCCTCTCCCTTTATTTCAAGGGTTTTCAAGCTGTTTTTTTTTCTGGAGTTCTGGCCAGTCCAGCACAATTATGAAAAACATACATTGTGTGTTCTCTTTCTCTCTCTATCCACATGCTCACAAAGCAGAGGTCCTCATGAAGTGTATTCCCCACAGGGCCAGCGTGAACATCGCCCAGCTCCAGATCTGTCTGGAGGGGAGTCAGCTGGATCCCTTGGGTTCCCCCGTGTCATTTCATCTTCTTTGTTCCACTACCAAATCTATGCAGACTTGGAACTAACTGGGGATGTTAAAAACAACACAGATACCCAAGGTTGCTTCCTCGGTTATCTGTCCTCTAATCCCATTGGCTGTAAGGACGGTGGCCAATCTTTACCTCTGCAAAGTAAAATAAAAATGAAGGGATGGATTAAGGGGTAAAATGAAGATAAGATTGCCTGTGTAGTCAAGTAAGGACTGGCAGAGTGCTGAGCTGCAGCGTGGGTTTGGATGCTCTGCGGTGATTGACACCCTGATTTGCAAACGGTTCAAAAGCTTGGCTAGAATTAGCCGACGGGAATGTCCTTTTAATGTCTGAGCCCCATGCTGTGTGTGTGTTTGTGTGTGAGAGAGAATATGGGAGTGCATTTTCCAGAGGTTTTAAAACACATGGGCTTTTCTTATTAATGGGGATTTAGAGATCGAAATAGCTCAGAGGCACACACACACACACACACACACACACACACACACACACACACACACACACACACACACACACACACACACACACACACACACACAAACTGTGTTTACGGCATTGTAAAACAACTGCAATGCTAGATTGTGTTAGGCAAGTTCAGGCACCATGGGATTCTGTAGGATAATTGTTGAATTGCAGAGGAGGCCCTTTCAGTGTGTTGTTGTTGAGGCATATAAATGCTACCATTGGCAAATCGAAGACTTTAACAGGCTGGAGAAACTAGGCTGAGGCCTGAACTTTATGTCAAATCATATTCTAAGTATGCCTGTCACAGATAATGCAAAAGTAGAATATATAACTTTCAGTGTCACAATACGTCATTACATCCTGCCATGTAGACACCGTTTTGAAGTGCTTCATTGGAAGATCTTTGTGAACTTTGATGTATTTTGTCCCATCTGCTATGTATACAGATATTGACTGTATATACTTTGCAACTAGTAATTGCTCTACGACTACTACTTCTATACAATATTATATAATAAGTTCAGTATTGCATTAGTCTGGGTTACAGAATTGGTGGTGTTTGCATGAAATCAAAAGCAAAGCACCTGTTATTGAAACTATCGTGTAAATCTGGATAATGGGGTTCAAAAGCCACCCCTGATATCCAATCGGTAATTGGTTAAGCAAACCAGGCTTAGCCTGCCGCAGTTTTTGACAGACAGGCATTATTACAGCACACAGGAGATCCCTTATGAAGGATACTCTCAAAGCCTTTGGAGGTGTAGCCCTCTGCCTCTACGGTCTTAAGGAGCTTGAGAAAGGCTCTGTATTTCATAAAGAGGAATGGCCGTCCTTTTACAAAGCATGGGATTGATCATGCCGGAGAGGCTGCAGCCATTCCAGTGAGCGTTGTGTTGCCTATAAGGGCTGGTTGTCCAGTTTTTTTGTGCAAGGATTATGGAGGAAAAGTGCTTGGGGGAGTTTAATAAAATAGGCAGGCTTAAACATGCAAGAGTTTTTTTTTTTATATCTCTTAGATCGAGATATATTTTAGTTTCAAAGCTATCACAGCTGTAATCTTACTACTGTAATAGCAGGCCGGTCGCACCAGTTACTCAAGTTAGTCATGTGCGCATGTGCCAAGCAGCCTGCAGTTCACACACACACAGAACGTGCAAATGCATACATACATAACGCATACACACACCGCATACACACGAACATGCGAACAAACATACATGGAAACACACAGACAAACATACACACACACAAACACACACACAACGCACGTCACGACAAACGCAGCAACATATACACGGAAGCGCACACACACACACCGCACACACACACGCACGCGCACACAACGTACGTCAAGACAAAGACAGCGACACACTCGCCGAGCTAAGATGTTATGTCTTTAAACATAACGGCTCTGCCATTGACACATGCGCAGGTAAGAACACACACGCACGTGCACACAGAGAAGAGACAATTTCTCACCTCGACAAGCAACGGCGGGTAGTTCATTTTGTCATATAAAAACCGTTCAATTCAAACATCGCACCAACCGGCGTATTAACACATAAGTGACGTGATCTTGAAGACACAGTGTCCCTATAACACAGAACGAAAACCTGTCAATAACACAGTATGTTGAATTATGTCTATAGTGTCCACCACAAGACTACACTTTGTTGGTCAAATCTAATACTCCTCCTTGAGCCTCCCCAAATGTCGATGTTGATACCCCCCCTCCCCCCTACGGACTGTTTTAGTTGTTTTATTTTTCTTATGTTTTGTGTGTATGCTATGTGTGACTGTAGGCTACTGCTGCCTGTCTTGGCCAGGAAGAGATGTTTAATCTCAATGATGATTATTATTTTCAACTAACCAATAGTAGTTGCCTTGCATTTTAAAATGTCAATGCACTTTTCAGCCCTGAATAACAGTAAAAGCTATTTAATTATTGATTTGCATGCATAGTGAACTACACATTCCATTGAACAATTACCCCTGTTACCATAAATCGACTAATTTTATAATGTAATCAAATGCTCACACACTAGCTGCTTTCAGACACACGTGTAAATCCTGATATTCTCCTGATGCGCCGTATGTGTGAACAACATATCCTGACATTTGTACCCTGAAAAACTCCAGAATAATACTACCCCTGAGGTAGTAATTTCTCCGTAGGAAATGTAAATGACCTTATATGTGAATGAGGAGTAGAAATTCTGTGTTTCTCACACCACTTCAGTGGGCGTGTTGATGACGCTTCTGCATGTCATTTAGTGGCCCCCTAAAAGATAATCAGACTTTTGCCTTTTTTTCGCTGAATGGTTAAAAAATATTTAAATGTTGGCACTGCCTTTAAGAGTCGTGTGTGTTGAACAAATGTAATACGTTGTAAAATTATAGGCAACATTTTATTATGTTATTCGCTCAGAAATTAGTTACATTATCGACTGGGGTTTCTCACATTATTGCATTGGGTTTAATTATGGTCATAATAATAACCATAGTGGTAGCAGACAACAACACTTTGCATCTGTTTGGTCCAGTGTTATCCAAGAAGGAGGGTGTAGTGGGCAACGAATCAGGTCAATGGATCCAAGCCACTGGGCATGTGTATAATATATAATTGATGTACTGGCCAGTTGAATTAGCAGATTTGTTCAGAGAAAAGGGAGATAATGCTCTCCTTGTGCTAATTCTTTCTAGCAGTTCAGTATAGGTGGTGATTAGTGCACATTAGGATCAACAGTGCAGTGTGGTGGGGCTAATTCAATGCTGAACATATGAAATTGTAATCATGCAGATTACGTTGATAATAATTATTGCATGTGGAGTAGAGGGAGATATATTGGCCAGAGCAAACCAAGTCTTAGAGATATTAGTTAAATGATCCAACATGTTTTCACTTTGACAGCACAAAACACAATCTGGATTACTCATAAGTAATGGGGATATGATTGTTTAGAAACAAGAAACATTTTTACTTCATATTTCCATATAAATGTATCTGTTGTCGACTGTGTATCTCTCCTTCTTTCTGTACCAGCAAAAGAGAATATCTGGATTGTGTGTGCCATCAACATGTTTCTACACGTGTGAATGCCACAGCCTCGCTTTAGTGGATGTTGTTAAATCCCTGTTAGTACTGTGCATTAAGCGTAACCACGAGACGAGCCAAAGCTAACACTGCTTTCGAGAAAATTATATTGTGGCTCTTTTTATATGCCCATAGTTCCCACAATCGAACAATCTACAATCATATGTGGAGCAAAGAAGCTGGTACTTTCCTAAGGGATGTAGCCAAGAAAATGTAATTAATTTCCTGTCTCTTGAACTCCTGCTGAACTCTATGGATCAGCAGCGGCTGTTGAATGCACAATCGGCGAGAGTAACAAAATGTTGGGGAGAAAGCCCCTCTAGCCGCCCGGTTTGAGGGTTACAATTTCTGGATTATGAACAGCTTTCCAGGTCAGATGCAATCCAAACATTTCAAAGACTGTCCGCCTTAAACTGCATTTTAACTCGCTCCAGAGCAATGGCTTCGGAGTGAGAGGGAACGAAGGTGCAGCCTAGGGATATTGACAGATGTTGGGCAGGAAGTTTAATGGCACAGAATCCATTTCGGATTCCATTTTGTTTCAGTCATTTGGATGCGAGTGGTGTATTAAGCTTGGACTCCATCACCGTCCTTTACACACGTTAATTTCATTGTCATCACTGCACAAGCTGGTGATGTCGCTTCCGCATGCAGATTGTGCGAATGTGACAGTTTTTGTTGATTCTTTTAGGACTTTCCCAGCAAGTGCCAAATAAAATGAAGTCAGATTTACAAACCAAATCAAGTTATTTGCCTGAATAAAATCCTTTATTTATATAAATAAATGGGTGAGCAAATCCTCTTAGATGTATTTTTCAAGGGAATCGTAAGTAATACCCAGTTATATCCCATAGTGCAGTTATTTTTTTCCTATTATTTGATTGTCCACCTTTCTAAGCCATGTAATCTTGGATTATATATCTCTTATTGTTGGTATTTATTTGCTGATTGCCATACATGTAAGGGTTGCTCCTGTTTCCTACCCTGCTTGTCACTCATAATACCTGTAATAATAGAGCATCCAACCATCATTGTTGTGATAATAAAGAATCATTTACTGCACTGTGGCAACTGGATACCTGTGGGTTTGCTGCTGATTGTTGCACTGGGCTCGAGAAACCACTGTTAATGAAGACACTCTGACACCATTACTGTCATCATCATCATCACCATCGACATCATCACCACTTAATCACCACCCTGATCATCACAGTTATTATGTTGTCTGTCACACACACTGTAGAGATGATCCTCAAGTCATGTGACACACTGTAGGATGTGTTGGATGTTTGTTCCCTCCCATAGTGGCAGACGAGCCTTAGGCAGCCTGACGGACATTGATATATATTTGATTCTTTCTGTTTCAACAGCATATTTTGGGGGCATGTGACTTCACATGGACAGTAAAGATAATCTGTAATATTATGTAGAGACCTATTTAGTGAGGCTGTCTTTAAATTAAAATTGAATAAATATTGATTTTAACGGTAGGCTACTATGTGTACCAAATGTACTGTACTCAATCGTAAAATGACCATGATACCACATCAGAGATTAAGGAAAGTCGAGGAAAGTAAAGATAAAATAGTGCTGCAGCCATGGCAGCAAGCAAACAAACGGGATCAACTGAGATTGTACTAGATTCTACACAACCTAAAGAGGTTACGAAGTAACCAAAGTGGTCTCGTCCACTTTGGTGAAAGCTCTATGATCAGGGCCCGGTTTCCCGATAACGTTCTCTCTTAGCGCGCTATGAAGACTCCTACATTTAGACTTATCAAAGTTGTTTATCTCTCTAGGCGTGGTTCCCGAACGGTCTCTTAGGAGTCTTCTTAGGAAACACTCCTTACGTCGTTTGTAAATGGCGCTGTCCAGAAAGAACGTGCTGAAATCGATCGCTCAGAGATCGAGTTTCCATTTCATGCGCATGACAGCGTTCTATAAAATATTACAGTCTTTGTGTCAGGGTGTGTGTGTTTCCCTGGTTTTCCCTCCTGTGTTGATTACTGTTCCCTCCCCTAATGTGTCTCAGCTGTTGCTCGTTGTGTTTGTTATTTAAGCCCTCGTCTTTCCTTTGTTCCTTGTGCTGTCATTGTGGTTTATTGTGGTTTGCTGTGGTTGTTGGTGGTGGCTAGTCCTGCGTGTTCCGTGTTCCCTGTCGTCTCCCGAGTTCCCTGTAGTCTCCCGAGTTCCGAGTTGTCTCCCGAGTTCCCTGATTCCTGTGCCTTAGCCTTTAGGCTTGAATAAAGTGCCGTTTCCTGAAATACCGTCTGCGTTTGGGTCCTACCTGCCTGCATGCACCTGCAGGTCCATAACAGAATGACAGCACCACTATGGGACCCAGCGGACGCTCAATTTGACCGTAAGTTGGAGGATTTTCTAGTCAAGTTAAATAAGGCAATAGATCGCTGGGAGGGTTTGGGGGACCACCTGGGTCCTCCAGCTCCCGCACCGACTCCGGTCCCCGAGCCCTGTCCTGTTCCTGAGCCCACTCCTAGCCTTCCAGAGGGGGACCGGCCTCTTCGCCTGCTTGAGGTGGTCCGCCCTCCGCTCCTGCCTGAGGGGGCCCGCCCTCCAGACCGTCCAGGGGAGGCACGCCCTCCGCTCCTGCCTGTGGGGGCCCTCCTCCACTCCTTCCCGAGGGGGGTTCCCCTTCAAGGCCTTCCACCAGAGGGGACCCGCCCTCTACCCTGTCCACCAGAGGGGACCCGCCCTCTACCTGGCCTTCCTCCTGAGGGGACCCGCCCTCTGCCTGGCCCGCCTCCTGAGGGGACCCGCCCTCTACCTGGCCCGCCTCCTGAGGGGACCCGCCCTCTACCTGGCCTGCCTCCTGAGGGGACCCGCCCTCTACCTGGCCTGCCTCCTGAGGGGACCCGCCCTCTACCTGGCCTGCCTCCTGAGGGGACCCGCCCTCTACCTGGCCTTCCTCTTGAGGGGACCCGCCCTCTACCTCGCCTTCGCCGGCCTCCTGAAGGGTTCCGCCTTCACCGCTGCCGGCCTTCTGAGGGGGTTCTGCGCCACTGCAGGTCTCCTGAGGGACTGAGCCCTCATCGTCCTTGCCGCCGGCCTCCGGAAGGGTTCCGCCTCCACTCTGCCTCTGCTTGCCCCCCAGGCCGTCCGCCTGAGGCTCCCTGCCATGCCCTGGGGCAGTTTTCTGGCCGCCCGCTTGACGTCCCTCGGCTCTGCCCCAGTCCATTTTTTTTTTTTTGATTCCCCCCTCCTGGCGCCCCTCCACCCACCCGTTTTGGGTTTGACTTTCTTTGTTTTTTTTGCTTGTCGTGGGTCGCCTGGGAGTCGACCCTTAAGGGGGGGGTACTGTCAGGGTGTGTGTGTTTCCCTGGTTTTCCCTCCTGTGTTGATTACTGTTCCCTCCCCTAATGTGTCTCAGCTGTTGCTCGTTGTGTTTGTTATTTAAGCCCTCGTCTTTCCTTTGTTCCTTGTGCTGTCATTGTGGTTTATTGTGGTTTGCTGTGGTTGTTGGTGGTGGCTAGTCCTGCGTGTTCCGTGTTCCCTGTCGTCTCCCGAGTTCCCTGTAGTCTCCCGAGTTCCGAGTTGTCTCCCGAGTTCCCTGATTCCTGTGCCTTAGCCTTTAGGCTTGAATAAAGTGCCGTTTCCTGAAATACCGTCTGCGTTTGGGTCCTACCTGCCTGCATGCACCTGCAGTTCCTTAACACTTTGCGAATAAAATAATGCTCGAAATCCTTCCAGTAGAATGCCTCAACATTTATTTAACCCATGGGCGAACATAGCATAGCCAACACTGATTTAAAAAAATAGATAGAAAAACAGACATTTTGAAATGAAAACTAAATTTTGAATCGTTTATTTAGCTTATTATTTAATACTGTTGATGCTGAGACTTCTTTGCTTTTTGTAACCTGCAGGGGTCTGTGTGCGGGCTATGCCCACCGCCTGGCCAGTGTGTGTTTGTCATGTGAAAACTAAATGTCAAGGGAATGAGGCGGTGGTTGAAAAAAGTCTTTCGACCACTTATTAGGCTACGTTCACTCGTTTCTTATAATGGTATTTTCGTTTCCTATTATTATTTCCTTAATATAGAAGACAGTATTGTTAATTTTTGATTTGTAAAATAAATACAATATTTTTTTGAAGTTGCGAGTTTGACCTCGCCTTGCTGTACCCACGGCCAAAACAAAGAACAGCCGAGACAAAATCCTTAATTCAAACATGCCGTTTCATTTGGCCTCAATTGGCTACGGATGTGAACTGTTTCCCAAAACCATCTTAAATCCTTCTTAAAGCCTTCTTAACTAAGTTCGTAACCTCTTCTTTAAGTTCTTCGTGTGTTTCCCGAAACGTTCTTTGCTATGAATCTTTTTCGTGCGTTGTTCATTGGTAAGGTTGGTCTGAAGCGCTCATAGAACCTTCTTAGCTCTACCATAGTGATGGTTCAGCTCATGACACTAGTTGCCGCCACTGTACCTTTTAGAAATCCCCATAGTGCATGGAACTGCCACATTGACAATAGCCGAGTTTACATGGACACTTCTGATCTGATTCGATTTCTAATCGGAATAGATCTATTCCTATCATGCAATCCGAATGTAGGCCTTCTGTATATATGGCATTTACAAAAGTGGTAAGCGTACGTCCGTGTGTCTCTAACGCACAACCGTTGTGTTGTTTTGGACTTATATGATATATGTAAGGGATAATGTTGTAGGACGCCGGTCATTATCGGGAAAATAAGCCCTGACAGGGCGAACCGGACCCCGACGCGAAGCGGAGGTGTCTTGCTTCGCCCTGAAGGGTATTCTTTTTGATAATGACCGGCAATGTTCTATACCCCGCCTATTACACGGCTCCTTGCCAAAACGAAACAATATCTTCACAAGTTGTGTCTTTTTACAATTACCATTTGTAGTGTTGATCAGCAGAGAAATAGTCTGCCATAGACGTTGACGTCACTTAGCAACCGGACACACTGGGGTTGATAAGTTACTGGACTACTTACGGAGTATCAGGAATGACGTGAATCTGGCAATTTCAGATTCCAGAATCTGGAATCTCCAATTTCCTTGCGGTCTAGTTCGGTGTACATAAAAGTAGAGACGGACCAATTGCGAACTACTGCAATTGCTGATGCCATCTCTCGTAGCTAAAATGCAGCCGCACCCACCCATTCGATTGAGCTGTTCTCCCACTTCTAATCGGATCAGAAGTATCCATGTAAACGTGGCTAGTGTCAAGGCATAAACAATTCTGCATTCAATTTGGGAAATTTGCAAATTGACAAACAATTAGGCTCAGAGTGGCGAAGAAATAGCTGCCTTTCCTGGGAGATCCTCAAAGCTTGGGATGTCCTCGCAGCTGGGGATGGGGAGCGCCTGGCCTGAGATGTACTTGCAGGGGATGGGGATTGCCTGGCCTGAGAGCTTCCAGCATCACCTCTTCTAAGGTCGATGCCCCCCGAGATCCCATCACAGGAGATCTCATCTATTATCGTGAGCACCTTCTACTCCATCTGTGTTAATTCTGGCACTGTGCTGGGCCCAGAACCAGTTAGAAGCCGGTCTCTTCAATTTCTTTTTTATTTGTCATACAAATCAAAAATGAACAAAACTGTCTTCTAAATTAAGGAAATTATACTGGGAAACGAATAAACCATTACAAGAAACGAGTGAATTTAATAAGTGGTCGAAAGACTTTTTTCAACCACCTCCCTTTCCTTCTTTTTGACATTTAGTTTTCACCTGACAAACACACACTGGCCGGGTGGTGCGCAAATAAATAGGCTATGCTATGTTCGCCCATGGGTTAAATATATGTTTAGGCATTCTACTAGAAGGATTTCTAGCAATGTTTTATTCGCAAAGACAATATTTTCTAGAACGCTGTTATGCGCATGAAATGGAAACTCGATCTCTGAGCAATCGATTTCAGCACCTTCTTTCTGGACAGCGCCATTTACGAATGACGTAAGGAGTGTTTCCTAAGCAGACTCCTAAGTAGGGTTGAGCACCGAAACTCGGTTCCAGTAGGGAACCGGTTCCGACGTAAACGGTTGTAACAAGATCGAATAAGAATGCACATTTCGGTGCGTCATAACGGTGCCTGGCGTTTTTTAACGCCCCCTGCCCCGCCCCCATGGTGTTGCGGCGTCAACTTGCGTAAGTGCTGGGCAGTATACCGGTTCACACTGAATAACGGTGTGTATTTTCGTTAGGTCATGATTTTTTTATATACCGCCATACTGGTGTTTTTGATTACACAACGTTCGGCACGCAGCGCTGCGCGACACTGTTTCAGACGGGACCCTTTTCAATGTTGCGCTAAACACGCATGGTACGACTATGACTTTCTTTATGGTAGTGGCTATTCGTACGGCGACCGTAAGAATAGCAATTAGGCTATTCGTACGGCGCGCCGTAAAAATACTGCATTAGTCTATTTTCACGGCAGGTTATGGTTAGGGTTAGGGTTAGGGTAAGGGTTAGGGTTAGGGTTAGGGTTATTACTATAATTAATTACTATAATTACGGTCGGCCCGGTTAGGGTTAGGGTTAGCGCCAAGCAGACTGATAGGTCAAGTGCGGTCACGTGACAAGCTCCTTCTGGTCCACTGGGCCCCGCCCCCCTCCTCGCACAGCCTGTATGGTCAGTCACGTCAATCACAGTGTACTGTCCCCTCTGCTCAAAGCAACCTGCTACACTCCACTCACCTGTCTGAAACTCTGTCTGCTGAACACCAGATCCCTCAGTAATAAGGCCCTTTTGATAGATGACTTTATTGTTGACCAGAGCCTAGACATTCTCTGCCTCACTGAGACCTGGCAACAACCAAATGAATTCTCCCATCTAAATGAGGCAGTCCCACCAGGTTTTTCTTTTATTAGTAAACCCCGGGTTAATGGGAGGGGGGGTGGCCTCGCTCTCCTCCATCGTGATAACATCAAAGTCACCACTGTCACAGTCCCCCATCACTCCTCCTTTGAATGTCTGGCTGTAAAACTCTCAGGCCCCAAACCCACTATCATTGTCACCATTTACAGACCACCAAAACCCTCTGCCGTTTTCCTCAATGAATTCTCATCACTTACATCTGTATGTGCAATGTCCCCCACTGTTATCCTCCTTGGTGATTTCAACATCCACATTGACAACCCATCCTGTACTTTTGCTAATGACTTCAAATCACTTCTGGACTGTCTTGGCATCACACAACATGTCATCCTCCCAACCCATAACAAAAGTCACATTCTGGATTTAATCTGCTGCACTGACATCACTCCCACTAACCTTGATGTCATTGATTTCCCCATCTCCGACCACAAAGCTGTACTTTTTGACATTCATACCCAACTACACAAAACCAAGGAACAACGGACCATCTCCTTCAGAAACATCAAACTTATCAACACCACAGACCTCTCCACCCTGATCAGCTCCTACCCCAACCCTCCCCCAGCTTCCTCCCTGACTGACCTGGTGACTCACTACAATAACTGCCTCTCCTCTTTCCTCACCCCCCTGCCCCCCCTGAAAACCCGCTCAGTCTCATTCACCCACACTGCTCCCTGGTTCACTCCTCATCTGCGCCAGCTCAAAGCCACTGGTCGTTGACTGGAGCGACTCTACAATAAGACTCAACTCACTGTTCACCGCCAAATGTATTCGGACCACCTCCATCACTACATGAATGCCCTCACCACTGCCAAAACCTCATACTACTCCAACCTCATCAACACTGGTACAGGCAACAGCAGAGTCCTCTTCTCAACAGTCAGCCACTTACTTCAGCCTCCTAAAACCCTCCCTCCAGACATTTCCACCACCCAATGCACTGCGTTCCTGGACTTCTTCAGCTCTAAAATCAACACCATTCACCAACAACTGGCCTCATCTCGCACCCCCTCTGATGACCCACCCTGGATGATCACCTCTGGCCAACCTCTCATCAGCTCCCTCTCTGACTTCACCCCAGTAACAGAACAGACCGTTTCAGAACTCATCCGCAAAGCCAAAACCACTACCTGTCAGCTCGATCCTCAATCCCACCTCCCTTGTCAAAGCATGTCTTCCGTCCATCTCCCCCATGATCACCAACATAATTAACTCCTCCCTCACTACTGGTACTGTACCCCCCACTTTCAAGCTGGCTGCCATCACTCTCATCCTGAAAAAACCTGGTGCTGACCCAACTGACCTTAACCATTACCGGCCCATCTCCAATCTCCCTTTCATCTCCAAAACACTTGAAAGGGTGGTTGCCGCACAACTACAGTCCCACCTTGACACAAACAATCTCCACGAACCGTTCCAATCTGGCTTCCGTCCAAAACACAGCACTGAAACAGCCCTAGTCAAAATCACCAACGATCTCCTCCTTGCAGCCGACTCTGGATTACTCACCATTCTCATCCTCCTCGATCTCAGCGCAGCATTCGACACCATCTCCCACCCTCTGCTCCTGGACCGCCTGGCTGGCATTGGGATCACTGGTGCTGCACTCTCCTGGTTTACATCCTACCGCACCGGCCGTCAACAACACACCCTAGCTCCACTCATAATCATCGATGGATTCCCAGTACCCTTCTCCTCCAAAGTCAAGAGCCTCGGCGTCATCCTGGACAACACCCTCTCATTCGCACCCCATATTCACAACATCACCCGGACTGCATTCTTCCACCTCCGCAACATCGCCAGACTCCGCCCATCACTGACCCAATCCAGCACTGAAATCCTAGTTCACTCATTTGTCACATCACGCTTAGACTACTGCAACGCCCTCCTCACCGGACTCCCCACCAAACTCATCAACAAACTGCAGATCATTCAGAACTCAGCCGCCCGGATCATCACCCGCACCAAATCATCTGACCACATCACCCCTGTCCTCATCCAACTTCACTGGCTCCCAGTACACTACCGCATCCGATACAAAACCCTACTCCTCACCTACAAAGCTCTCCACAACCTAGCCCCCAGTTACCTCTGCGACCTCCTCCAAGAATACACTCCCTCCCGCTCCCTCGGCTCAACCTCTGCTGGACTACTATGTATCCCCACATCACGACTCACTACAATGGGTGCCCGGTCATTCAGCTGTTCAGCACCCAGGCTCTGGAACTCCTTCCCCCCACACATAAAACAGTCAGACACCCTTACAACCTTCAAGTCACAGCTCAAAACTCACCTGTTCAAACTCGCACACAACGTCTAACGTGATTGTTTGTTTGTTTTGTTTTGTCTTGTTATTTTTTTAATTTTTATTTTTTTAAAGATTTATGATGACTATATGCTCTGTAAGGTGACCTTGGGTGTCTTGAAAGGCGCCTCTAAATTAAATGTATTATTATTATTATTATTATTAAGCTCGGTCGCCGTACGAAAAGCCACTGCCTTTCTTTATAGGTCCATGACTGCGAGGCGTGGTATTTCAGGCCAACTGGTAAAAGAGTGTGTCACGGCTTTCAAACATATAAACCATAAAGCCTATGGGCGCCTCGAGACTCGGGACGGACTTGTCAACGCGCTGTGGCATCGCTTACTTGATGTTCTTTGGATTGAAGATCGGCAGGTTGTAGTGGGTTAACGTGAATGAACGTGTGTGTGTTTTGCGAGCGAATGTAATTTTAAAGTAACAAACAAACAAACTCAAAGCCGATGCATGCATCCAAAACTTTCTGTTCAAAACCAAATAAACAAATCAAAAACAGAGTCGTTATTCGCTTCAAATACTTTTTCTTTTCAAAACTTGGGAATTAATACAGCGCGTGCCGAGCAGTTGAAAACAATGTTGGCGTCTCCTATGGCTGCCTTGCACACCTGAGATATATTACTTAATATGACTTTGGCAGTAATGTTGCGCCATGATGCGTGCCTGCCTGCTTTCAGCGAGTAATTAATATTATTTGTAATTATTTTTTAAAAAGATATTTATCAGTCACAGCACTCACAGCAGCCTCTTCGGGTAAGTCGAGTAATTTAATGCCAACCGTAAATCTTGCATATCAAGTAGGCTAGCAAACACCGTTGCCATTCAACTCAGTGTCCGCTGACTTTCTGCTTAATGTGTAACTCATAACAAGTCGTGCATGTTTGCAAGTGTGTGCGGTTTCGTTTTTTTAAGTACCGGTTCGAGAACCATTTTTAGCACCGGAACCGTTTGAAAAGTACAGAGTAGGCACCGGTATCGGATAAAACCCAAACGATACCCAACCCTACTCCTAAGAGACCGTTTGGGAACCACGCCTGTAGAGGTAAGCAACTTTGATAGGTCTAAACGTAGGCAACCTGGTCTCACAGCGAACAGGAATTTCCGTGATGCGGTCACGGACTTTGCTCCAATGCAAGTTAATGACGCTGCTGATCTGCGAATATAGATATATTTATTAATTTATTATATACGGAGATCAAACGCACCTCCTTGAAGTGTGGAAGAAATTAATGATTATATTCTATGGTAAACCATGATTATTATTAGGAACCCCCCACAGGAGCAGGAAGGTACGGGGTCAATCCGTGCTGACCTCAGCCTGGTGTTCTAGATTATCTTGTTGACCATTCGCTTAGAGCAGGGTTTTTCAAAGTGTGAGAGAGTGAGCCCCCCCTCAGAGAAATTTCAGCTGAGCCCCCCCCCCCCCCCCCCCCCCCCACCCCCCCCAAAACAAAAAAAATTGTCTAAATATCTGTGTTTTGAAAGCCATTTTAATTATTATACAAAATTTAAACATCTCTACGGTGGCGCTGAGCATTCACCAAATAAAAAAAAGTTTCACAGCTAATGTAGCCGTTAGCACACTCAGGATCTCGTAATTACGAGATAATATCTCGTAATAACGAGATAAGGATCTCGTAATTACGAGATAATATCTCGTAATAACGAGAAAAGATCTCGTAATTACGAGATAAGGATCTCGTAATTATGAGATAAGGATCTCGTAATTACGAGATAAGATATCATTTATTTACGACATAAGGATCTCGTTTACGAGAAAAGGATCACGCCTCTCATTCATCAATAACGTTGCTGGCTAGCTGCAGGCCGGCAAAGATGACGCTATCTGACGCTATCGTATTTAATCTCCTGCTCGGGTTGAGGCATTGGAAAATATTGATGTTCCTTAAAAGTGAGGAGGGCATTAATATAAGTATGTCAACATTGCGCAGACATCTGAAGTCATTGTCCGGCAAAGATGACGCTATCCGACGCTATCGTATTTAATTTCCTGCTCGGGTTGAGGCATTGAGAAATATGGATTTTCCTTAAAAGTGAGGAGGGCATTAATATAAGTAGCCTATGTCAACATTGCGCAGACATCTGAAGTCATTGGGACTGTTCAGGAGAAAAGCCCAGTCGGACCCGCTACAAGTGGCTCTCTTCCTGCAGGAGCAGTCGAACCAGTACGGGATGCTTCACGGATACAAATTGTATCCATATGTATTAATGGTGCTGTCGATGGATTTTCCCGTATGGTCATATGGCTACATGCTTACACCGCAAGTAGCAATCCCCGTGTTATTTCTGGCTACTTCCTTGATGAAGTGGAACCAATCTTCTGAGAGATGCTACATTACCGGGGGTCATCCCTATGTTCCCCAGGTCCTATGTTCCCCGGGTTCTATGTTCCCCGTTTTTCCCAAAAAGGGTCCTATGTTCCCCTGTAGCCATACATACCGGGGAGCATAGGACCTTTTTTGGGAAAAGCGGGGAACATAGGACCCTTTTCTGGGAAAAGGGTCCTATGTCCTTTTCTGGGAAAAGGGTCCTACCTATGTTCCCCGCAATCTATCAATTTTTAAAGATATTTAAACTTTGACGCGACATTCGCGTGATGACAGCCAATCGGCGTTCAACAGCCTGGCCACTGAGTGACATCATGCGTAACGTAACAGCCAATCAGCGTTCAACCGGCCAACTGAGTGCAGTGCAGTCCGGGGTGAACTGCAGCATGGAGGAGAAAGTGATTGTTGCCGTTTGCGACTCCCGGAGCTCTTTATATGATATTATACAACGGGGGGCCTAAATCCAGCGATCTGATTGGTTCCTAACTGTTGTATAATGAGCGTATACATAACTGCTATGACGCCCGATCATTTTGTGAAAGTTTGCATATCACTCCATCTCCGCGCCTGGAAGTAGAAACAGTTACAGAGTAAAACATACGTTGAATGATGTGTAGAGGGTGTAAATGTTGTTACTCCGAGAGTGAGCAAGGCGATGGAGAGACTAACGAAAGCTTAGGCACACGGCGAGTGAACTGCTCCATAGGATAAATAGTATTTTAAATTTGAATGCATTAATTATGTGACATACTGTCACAGCCAATATTAAAACCAAATCTAATGTGGGCAGTGGGACAAAAATTATATTTCCCCACAAAAACAATATTTTATTGATTTGTATAATAACAATTTAGCTCATTAATTGGAAAAGAGCTTGAGGTAAGACGTTTTCTGAACAATAATGCATAGTATAAAGTTAAACACATAATGCACTGCTGTATTCAACTTTTAAGAGCTGCAATGTGAGGGGCCAGCCACATGCCCTTTGAACCACCACGACAACAACATTTCCACTTCTGGGTTCCACTGAACAATTAACGCGTCAATATTCGAAGGGCTTTGGCACATCAAATGATGGAACAAGCATCCCGTACTGGTTCAATTGCTCCTGCAGGAAGAGAGCCACTAGTAGCAGGTCCGACTGGGCTTTTCTCCTGAACAGTCCCAATGACTTCAGATGTCTGCGCAATGTTGACACTTATATTAATGCCCTCCTCACTTTTAAGGAACATCCATATTTCCCAATGCCTCAACTTGAGCAGGAAATAAAGTACGATAGCGTCTGATAGCGTCATCTTTGCCGGCCAATGACTTCAGATGTCTGCGCAATGTTGACATACTTATATTAATGCCCTCCTCACTTTTAAGGAACATCAATATTTCCCAATGCCTCAACCCGAGCAGGAGATTAAATACGATAGCGTCGGATCGCTTTGCCGGCCTGCAGCTAGCCAGCAACGTTATTGCAACGTAACGAGAGGCGTGATCCCTTTTCTCGTAAACGAGATCCTTATGTCGTAAATATGATATCTTATCTCGTAATTACGAGATCCTTATCTCATAATTACGAGATCCGTATCTCGTAATTACGAGATCTTTTCTCGTAATTACGAGATCCTTATCTCGTAATTATGAGATATTATCTCGTAATTACGAGATCCTGAGTGTGCTAACGGCTACATTAGCTGTGAAACTTTTTTTTATTTGGTGAATGCTCAGCGCCACTGTACATCTCTGATCATTATTTTAAAACATTTGAAACATATTTTTTTAACATTTGAAACATATTTTTTAAACATATTTTGTAAACATTTTAAACATATTTCTGAAACATTTCAACATCTTTGTGCGTTTTTAAACACATTTCTTAACACAATTTAACAACTTTATCTATGCATCTTTTAGCTTAACCTTTTTTAAATACATTTGAACATCTTTATCTGTGTAAACTGCCAGTTTACACAGATTAATTCAGGGTCCCCGACTCTTAATTTTCTGAGTCGAATCAGATCTGCCTTTTCAGTCCAGAGATTCGACTATTCGACTATACTATTTGTTTACCGGCGTTGCTATGGTGACCTAAATTATTATAAGCTACTGAAAACGATGCCGGTTTGAAACTAAAACTGTGATTCTGAAAAAAGTATAAATGCTATCAAAATTCCGCTGCGATAGTATTGAAGATACAAGTGTGCAGATTTGTTTAATGGTTTGAACGATGGTAAACGGTTGATAAAGGAATGAGTTACGATGTCTAGAAGTAGGTGTATCAGAATGGGCAGACGTCTTCAATGAAAACAGCTGAAAACAAAGCGGTATGAAACTAAAACTGTGATTCTGAAGAAATTTTAAATGATTTCGAAATTCTGTTTCGATATTATTGAAGATACAAGTGTGTAGATTTGTTAAATGGTTTGCACGAAGATAAACGGATGAAAATGTATTTAGTTATGTTACTTCTACAGTTGAAGTACGACTGATGATTTGAATCATCGACTTTCAGGTTTTTTTTTCGTTTTTTTTTTTTTCTCACGTCGCGCCCCCCCCTGAAGAACTCTGGCGCCCCCCAGGGGGGGCGCACCCCACAGTTTGAAAACCACTGGCTTAGAGGAATTTATGATTGATTGTGGGCGGACACCTCAAACAAGAAACTGCTTTGTATGTGTGGATAAAGGGAACGCCAGGATCTGTGGACCGGCTGTGCTTTGCAAACTAGTCTGCTTTGTTGTTGTCTTTTTTAACGATAAAGTCTTTTTGTCATACTTGCAACGGACCCCTCGATTTCTTTTCCTCTCTCATAGTCAGTCGAAGAGATTAAATCTTGGTTAATTCCACCACTGAAGCAACAAAATAAATAAATAAATATAAATTTGATCTGCTGCAAAACTTGGAGTATCAATAATACAAAGCATTGACCCTTTTTGGCATTTGTTGTTTTGACATACATAAATAGGGTGCACTGTAGCCTACTATCTCGCACGCCCCTCTCTCTCTTTCTCTCTCTCTCTCTCTCTACGTCAGAAGGAGTGAGTTTGCGGAGCGCGTGTAGGAGCGATATTGTATGATTTTTCATAACTTTTTTATTGGTTTATTTTTGTAATTGGGTTTAACATAGCTAGGTGAAGGTGTTGTAAAGGGTTTTCTGTGGGTTTTTGTATTATTTGGGGTGGTTTTTGCGATCGACCAGAGGTCGCTGGTCGGTGCGCCTGATGCATGGTGGTCGTGATTTTTGTTGTCAGCGTAGCGAAAGCCAACAAAGTAGTGGAGACCGGCATCGTGGTTAAGGATTCCTTTGTGTCAGTATCTCCGCTAGCTACACCTGCGTCAAGGGTCAGCATCTCCAACATCCCCCCATTTATCGGGGATGAAGGGTTGAATAAGGAAGTTGCTATAAGGAAGTTGCCGTCGGGTTTCAAGTCTCCCCTGATGAGACATGTCGTGGGGTACAGACGGCAAGTTCATATGATTTTGAATAAGCTGAACTGAATTTAGTTTTCAGTTTAAAAGTGAACGATTTTGATTATGCAGTGTTTGTCAACTCTGGCACTCTGAAATGTATTGGATGCGGGAGGGAGGGGCATCTCGTGAGGACTTGCCCGGAGGAAAACCCTGGAAAACGAGCTGAGCCTGCTGAGGTGACAGCAGGGACCTCAACCAATGTTGAAACGGTGAAACGGTGAAACAGATGTTGGCAAGTGTAGAAAATCCCATTCAAAGTGTTACAAGTGTTAAAGGAAAAAAAAATTTTTTGAAAGCATCTCAAAGTGTTGAAAATGTTGAAAATGAAAAGCGGTGTGGTAAAAATCCTGAAGATACAATTCTGGGTGTTGAAAATGAAAGGCACAGTGAATGTATTGTTCAGGAGGAGGGTAATAATGCAGTCAAAGAGCCAGCAGAGTGTTGAGGTTGGGCCCATCCCTGCTGCAGCAGAGGATCAGTGACAGTGAGGATGGAGGAGGAAGATACTGCGTGTAAAACTCCTCTCCTTAAGGGAAAACAGAGTAGTGGAACTTGTGGCACCAAAGCCAAGAAATCAGCGGCTAGTGGAGAGCAGGAGGCGCAGACAGAGTCACTGTTTAATGAGGAAGAGGAGGAGCAGGTAGAGTTAGAGTCTAGTGAGGAGGAGGAGATGGAGGACGGTGCCGCAGACAGTCAGCCCCTCACAGACTCACCGCTGTTTTCTGCATCTCAGTTGGATGAGTTGTACACAGTACATAGCAGAGATGGGACAAAGTCACTGGTAAGTCGAGTCCCAAGTCAAGACAGGGAAAGGCAAGCCGAGTCCAAGTCAAAGTCACATCAAAGCCAAGTCAAGTCCAAGTCCAATTCCCAAACTTTTTCAAGTCCTGAACAAGTCACCATGTATTTTTACTTGATAATGTAAATATTAGGCTATTGATCATAATTTCAACATATCACTCTAATGTACAGTGTATTTTCTTATCAATAGTTATAATAATAATATCATTGTTTCTGTCTTCAAATGGGTTATGATATGCGCATGCGCCGAAATCTTATGTTGTCTCAGAGGAGATGTGTGAGTGGACGGTGGGTTTGAATTGTATTAGTAGGCTGCGGAAGGCACCACTGTGACCCTAAAGTTGGTAAAGCTGTGCCTTGTCTAGTGTGTCATATGAGCTATGGATGGATGTCTGAAAGGACTGCTTGAGTGAATGTCAGTTACAGTGTGCTACAAATTTCCTTAAGGAAATTTTCCTTACCACCCGCCTGTGTCTTCAGTAGTAGAAGCTGAAGTAGTGGTAGTAGTAGCTGATGTAGTAGTAGTAGCTGAAGTAGTAGTAGTAGCAGCTGAAGTAGTAGTAGTAGTTAGTAGTAGCTGAAGAGGTAGTAGTAATAGGTGAAGTAGTAGTAGTAGCTGAATTTGTAGTACTAATGGTAGTAGTAGTAATGGTAGTAATGGTATTCTCTTTAAGAGAATAGTGTAGCATGATTAAAAGTAGCCAAATAGAGCGGTAAAAAACGCCCAATTTGGCAAATATGACGATATTATTGAAGATAAGAGTGTGTAGATTTGTTAAATTTTTTGAACGAAGGTAAACGGTTGAAAAATGATTTATTTACGATGTCTTAAGTGGAAGAGGCTGGCCAGATGGCTTCGAAGGGACCAACTCAAAATGCAGCCGATTTTTAACTAGTGTAGATTTGTCTTCGCTCGCTGTTTTTTTTTCATCTTCACGGAAGTGAATGTGTCTTGGGTGTCTCGTAGGGATGAGTCGGTCACGACCGATTCGTTGACAACGAACGAATCCCGAAGGTGAACGACAAGAACCGGTTCCCCAAATACAAGAGAACTGGTTCTTTGATTCTTTTTTTTTAACATAAAAGAAAAATATATTCACAATATACAAATGAACAGAGCTTCGTCTCCCCGCGATCTTATATTGATAGAGTCTACAACGTTCTCAAAGATTCAGCCAATGAGAGGTAGCAATGGTGTTGCCATGGCACCTGGGTAAACAAATTATAAGGTGGTACCGCCGAATTTGCGCGCTTTCTCTGTCTGACGTATCTTGGATCATGCCATTCGACGTGGGGCCACTCATATATCCGGCTACATTTCCGAAAATGTACTTGCCCTCTGCCATCTGTTTATTGGATAAAAGCATTTCCCAATCCCAGGAGTCTTTGCTCCATTCTACGTCAATTCAAGAACAAACAAAGAAATTAAATGGCAGTTCGTATTTTTGATTTATGACCATGAAAGTTCTTTAATGCCTGAATAATGAAGAATTAAATGTAAAGTAAAAAAATATATAAATATAAAACCATGAATGACATATAGAGAGTAAGCAGGTGGCATAAATATTAGTGGGACGTTTGGCTATACAATATACTATATCTTGTGGACTTTCACGGAGGGTAGAGCTTAGAAGTCGTTTAAATTATGCTCAGGGCCGTCTCGCGGGCCTGAGCATGACATACTCTGACGTAACGAACGAATCAAAACGAACGAATCAAACAAACGAATCAAACAAACAAATCGTTAAAGTGAACTGAACTGAAAGAACTGATTCCCGGAAAAGAATCATTTTGCCCATCCTTAGTGTCTAGCCCTCCAGGCGGGGAAATATGTTAGATATCTAAAACAATAAATGTTTTTGACTCAAGACATGTCGAGTCATTACAAGTCAAAGAGGCAAAGTCTCAAGTCAATAGCAGTCGTGTCTAAGTCGAGTCGCAAGTCATTTGAATTGTGTCAAGTCGAGTCTGAAGTCATCAAAATCATGACTCGAGTGTGACTCGAGTCCAAGTCATGGGACTCGAGTCCACATCTCTGGTACATAGTATACTGTACATAGTAAGACTATTTGTAGAGCAGTTGGACTGCTGTTTCTTATCATCTGTGTGCCTCTCCTCACATCAAAGGCAATGAGTTATTTTAAGGTTTGCACTCTTAATTTAAACAGAGCTAGAGATGTGAGGAAGAGGGCTTGCCTGTTTGAAACTTTTAAACCTAAAAAAATGAATATAATGATGCTCTAGGAGACTCACAGTGATGTTTTTAATGAAACAGACTGGAGGAGGGAGTTTGAGGCCAAAGTCATTTTAAGCCATTTTAGCAGCACGAGTGCAGGAGGGGCTCCTTTTCTCCGGAGATTTTGTGCCCTTATCTAATGTGGTGGAAGAGCGGGTGAAGGGGAGACTGCTCGTAGTTAAGGCAAAATATGAGCGTTTTAATATTGTATTTATTAATGTATATGCTCCAAATTCTGTCCCTGACAGAGTTCAGGTTTTAAATTAACTTAGTTTGGTTTTAAGTCAGTGTGTGCCAGAAGATTATTTGTTTTTGGGAGGAGATTTTAACTGCACAGCTGATGATAACGACAGGAATCACACAGAACATCATGCACCCTCTTGGAAGGCAATGCTAACACTCATGGAAAATCACAGTTTGAGTGACGTATGGAGGAAAATCCACCACAATGTAAAACAATATACTTGGGTCGACAGCAGGGAACTTGTTTTATCTTTAGCTAGGTTAGACAGGTTTTATTCTTTCACGCATCATTTTAGCATTTTTAAAGGGTGTAATATATGTCCAGTAGGCTTCTCGGACCATTCAATGGTTATATGCAAGGTTTTTATTGCAAATATGAAGAATAAGTCTGCATGTTGGCATTTTAACACCACTTTGCTTTTAGATGCGCATTTTAGAGAGGTTTTTATTTATTTTTGGAAAGGTTTTAGGGAGAGGAAGGGGGATTTTATGTGTTTAAAACGATGGTGGGATCATGGCAAAATACAGACAAAGCAGCTTTGTCAACAGTACACTCTCAATGTCTCTCGTAACATCACCAAGTCTATGAAAGATCTGGAGTTAGATATAGTGGAGCTGCAGAGTACTGCACAGTCCACAGGAAATGGAGGCTGTGTTGAGAACCTCAAATCTAAAAAAGCCGTGCTGGCAGACCTGCTGGGCTCCAGAGCGCAGGGGGCGCTAGTCCGCTCACGTTTTCAGAGCGTTTCTTTAATGGATTCCCCATCCAAGTTCTTCTTCAGCCTGGAGAAGAAGAACAGACAGAGTAGACAGATCCATGCGCTGCGGTCAGAGGATGGACACCAGCTCACAGACATAGCAGACATCAGGAACAGACCGGTGGATTTCTATGTGAAGCTGTATAGCAGTGAGTACTAGGTGCATGATGCAGTTTTTGGCTCGTTCTGTGAGAACCTGCCCACAGTGTCAGAAGAGTCCAACAGGGAGCTGGAGGGGCCCCTGACTGAGGAGGAGGTGTTTGCTGCCTTGCAGAGTGTACAGGGGGGTAAGGCCCCCTGTAGTTTTCTGAGTTTTCTGGACTGTACTAAAGGAAGACATGCTGGGGTTTTTCTCAGAGAGCTTTGAGGACTCCTCTCTCCTCTCTCCTCTCGCTGCAGGAGGGCTGTGCTCACTCTGCTGCCCAAGAAAGGAGACCTGCAGGAGATCAAGAACTGGAGGCCCGTCTCACTTCTGTGTGTAGAGTACAAGCTACTTTCAAAAGTCCTGTCCAACCGGCTGAAGAAGGTGATGGACCAGCTCATTCACTGGTCTCAGTCTTACTGTGTGCCCGGCAGGTCCATTGTTGACAATGTGTCACTTATTAGGGATTTTTTGGAAGTCTCCGGTTCTTTGGGTTTAGATACTGGTCTGGTTTCTTTAGACCAGGAAAAAGCTTTTGATCGGGTAGAGCACCGCTACCTTTGGAAAGTTTTACAAAGGTACGGCCTCAGCCCGGGTCTGATAGCTAAGATGAAGGTCCATGAGGACATTAAGAGTGTGTGTTGTGTTTTCTGTGAAGGTCTGCCATTTGTGTAGTTTTGTTATTTCTTATTTACTTAGTTAAGTTATTGATAAACGTCTGAGGCTCGGCAGCCCAATGGTGTAGTGCCTCTTTAAGAGAACAGTGTGCTGTGGGTCCATGTGACCGGTGTTCGCCCAATAAAAAGGTGGCGCAAGAGTTGTATTATTGGTACATAACTTTGACCCGGTGTGTAGCCACTTGATTTATTAGCTGCTTTCCCTTTGTTGAAAAATAAACAAACAAGAGTGGAATACCGAGTAATATTCTTTGTACACAGGGTTACCCCTTCCGTGGGGAGAAAACGGAACACTAATAAATCAACGGCCTGAGCGCATCAAGCCAAGAGCCAAGTCTGTCACCGCCCTATCAGCATTGACCAGTGAAGGAGCACCAAAGGAAGAGGAATAGGCCGAATAGACCCCTCTGTGGAACAGCGCCTTGGTCAGTGCGAGAAAAGGAAGATGGATTTGGCAGAATTAGCGGCCCTGAAAGGAAAGCGCTCAACAGCACAGGCCCTCTTCAGCAAAAGAGCGAAGAAGCTGTCCCTCACTGTAGATCTCCTAGTAAAAAAGAGCACTCATTGACGAGATCAGAACACTTGGTGTGGACTTTGAAAAGGTGCACGATACTGGTCTCGAATATATTGATGCTCTGGGAGGAGTGGAAAAGGCAGAAGAAGAAGCAGCTCATGCAGAGGAGAAAATGGCGAAGTGCCTTGACACATACACAGACACGCTGCGGCTCGCTAAGGAGACATTATGGTTCAAATTCGCCTATGTCGAAATAAAACTGTACGCCGACGGTGCAGAGGAGAAATGTGCCGAGGTTGAGTACACTGACGTGAAGGAGTTGCCGGAGGAAGACTGTCAAGTCCTGAGAGAGAGCCTGGAGGAGAGGATCAGCATGCTCGAGCGGAAGGTGCTTGAATGGGAAACCATTGTCTCTGAAGCCAAGACAACAGTGTACAAGCAGCAGCTATACAACCTGGGAAACAGACTGCATGACTGGGTGCAGAGCTGGAAAAAGTTGAAGCGGACTGAAGAGCTTGACGGGGGAGAAGAGGCGGCGCCTGCGGTTACGAACTTCCCACACGCACCACCACAAAGCATCCCTGGCATGAATCCCGGGGTGTACGGCTTCAGACCACAGATCAGTCTTGAAAGAACACGCCTGCCCACGTTCTCAGGAGACATGACCGACTACTACCGGTGGAAGGCTGAGTGGGAAGAGCTGGAACAGCTGGGAAACCCACAGAGGACGGCTGGGGTTACAAGGTTCCATCTCCTAGCAAGTCTCAGCGACAGAGTGAAAAAAGACCTGGTTCTGTCCAGCTGTGCGTCAGCGGATTAAATGTTCAGGCGCCTCGACAACCGCTTCGGGAACAAGGCGAAAATCGTCCTGAGGATATCCGAGGAGGTTCAGGCCCTACTCCCCGTAAAAGGAAACGACCCCAGGAAAGCAATTGAACTGATCCAAACTGTGGAGCGGGCCCTTAGCAACCTTATGATCCTGGGAGAAGAGGATGTTATAAAGAACCGTTGGGTAGCACAGTCCCTTGAAAGCAAGCTCCCAAGCTCTCTGAAGGAGAAATGGATTGAACACAAGTTTGAGGCTGCGAATGGTTTTGCTCCATCTAACCACTTCGACTGCTTACTGCGCTTCCTGAAGAAACAGGAGGCAATCCTGGAGGAGCTGGATCTGCTGGAGGCAAGTCCTTGCCTTCAGCAGATCCCCTCAGTGAGAGGCCCGGGAGACAAGCAAGAAAGTGGAGCCAGGAAAGCGTTCTCCAAAGCCACCTCAGGCCAAAGAGGGTCTCAGTCAACGGGCTCATGCTTGGGCTCATGCACTGCCTGTGCCGATGAGACACACGCTGGCAGGCTGTTTGCCTGCAAAGCCTTCAGGGAGATGGATCTCCAGAGGAGAAAGGCCCATCTAAAGACCCATGGGGGATGCAATCTGTGCCTGTGCTTCCACCTAAAGGATGGCCGTTGCAACCCAAAGTTTCTCTGCAGTAAAATGGACTGCCGCAGAGAAGAGTCTCACCATTATCTGCTCTGCCCCAAGTTCATCGCTCAAGGAAAAGACACTGGTAGCGAGGAGCAAGGTACCAAGAGGGTGGAACGAAAAGGCCTCGGGATGACCAGCCAGCAGGTAGAGCTCCTGGCGAAAGTCACTCCGGAACTGAGAGCAGAATTCAGGAAGGCATTTTCCAACAAAGTCTCAACAACGATCTGCACTGCTGGAGGTGGACTGAAAGAATACCCGGTGGTAATGATGTTGCTGGACGTAACCACTAACTCAGGCCAGCTAATCGGTGCTCTTATTGACCTGGCCTCTGACACCAACTATATAACAAACAACGCTGCCCAACGCCTTGGACTGATTGGTGAGAGCATTAAGTTAATCGTCCATGGAGTAGGAGGGATGAGAAAGACTGTCACAACCAAGAGATTCTCCCTGCGTCTAAGAGTGAAGACCACCAAGGGGACGGTAACGGAACACAAACTGCTCTGCTATGGCCTGGAGAGTATCGCGGAGATAAGTCAGCCTGTCACTCCGCAGCAACTGCAAAAGATCTTTCCCGACGTCGCTGCAGAAGAACTGGTCCGTCCTGAGAACATAGATCTTTTGATCAGCCACAGGGAAGGTCGCCTAGTTCCACAGCCGTTCAAGATGGAGGGAGATCTAGTCCTCTGGGACGGCCCACTGGGCAAAACTGTTGGCGGTACTCACCCTGATCTCTTCGAGATGGTCGACCTAACGCTGCACCAGTCCGAAACCCACTTTGCAAGGTCCATGAGAACATCCTCAAGGGTGTACAAGGAGGTCCTTGTGGACACCATAGACCTGAGTGACGAGGACCCAACGAGGATGGAAAAAGTGACACTCAGCAGCACCACTGCCACGAATAAAGAGGTGTTTGAGTGGTTCAAGTGGGACAGTATTGGAGCAGCATGTGACCCAAAATGCGGGACCTGCAAGTGCAGCAAGTGTCCCCCGGGAGGCAAAGAGATGACCCTTGGAGAAGAAAGGGAGTTAGAGAAAATAAAGGACTGCCTCTCTTATGTGCTAGTAGACAAGCACAGTGACGCCCCACACTGGGATGCGGCCTACCCATGGAAGGCCGACCCAGCGATTCTGCCAGATAACCGCCGAGCAGCGGAAGCAACCTTCTGGAACACCGAGGCTCGACTGGCAAGAGAACCTGTATGGAAAGCAGCATATGGAGAGCAGATCCGTGAGATGGTATCAAGAGGAGCAGCCATCAAGCTCACAAAGAAAGAGATTGAGGGCTGGAACGGGCCGATCTGGTACATCAGCCATCTGGTCGCCCCGAATCCTCATTCTAGCTCAACGCCAGTGAGGATAGTCTGGAACAGTAGCCAGGAGTTTAAAGGGATGAGCCTGAACAACCTTCTGCACAAAGGCCCTGATGTCCTCAACCAAATCCGAGGCGTCCTCCTGAGATTCAGGAGCAGATTGTACGCTGCTCTTGGTGATGTTAATTTTTTTTATAATTCAGTGTGGCTGAAGGACGAGGAGGTACACCTCCATCGATTCCTCTGGAGGGATAACCCCGATGATGAAATCGGTGTGTTTGCCGTCGTCAGGGTCAACATCGGCGACAAGCCTGCCGGATGCATCGCTCAGGTTGCCATGAGAGAGACGGCAAACCTGCCCCAGTTTGCATCCATGGTTGCAGAACGCCGGATCCTGACAGAGGACTGCTACGTGGACGACATATTGATGTCACATAATGACCTCCAAACCCTGATTAAAATGACCAAAGGAGTGGAGGAGATCCTAAAAGCAGGGGGTTTCTCCCTCAAGCCCTGGGTCCTGACAGGCCAAAGTGGGAGGAGTGAAAAACCCACTGACCCCAACAACGTCGGGTCGACAGAGCCAAAGACCCTGATACTCCCCAACCAGATGCGGGACGAAGAGAATAAGGCATTGGGAGTGGGATACGAACCCGAATCTGACAAACTCTGTGTGCTAACGTCTGTGAACTTTTCAAAGAGGCAAGGAAAGATGAGAACCGGGCTGGATCTACGGGAGGATGAGATCAGAGACGGCACCCCCGACCCTCTCACCAGGCGCATGCTACTGAGTCAGGTCGCAGGGTTCTATGACCCCATCGGCCTGGCCTCACCTGCCAAGCAACGAGGAGTGATGCTCATAAGAGAGTCCTTTCAGGAAGCAGGAAGAGACCGTCCCTCCAAGGACACCTGGGATGATCCTCTCTCGACACGTCTTCGAGAGGCTGCAATAAAGCTCTTTGAGCAGTATGTAAGGCTTGGCCAAGTCAGATTTGATAGGAGCCTCACACCCCATGGAGCCATAGGCCGCCCGATGGGGATCACGTTTTCCGACGCGAGCGAAACTTCCTACGGAGCCGTTCTTTACCTTCGGTGGGAGACGGAACAAGATGGAGTCGTAGTGAAGCTGGTCGAATCTAAGGCCAAGCTCACCCCTCTAGACCAGAAAGGTGATGTCATTAAAGCAGAGATTTGTGGGGCTGTCTTTGCAACCCGCCTGAAGACATACTTCGAGAAGCACTGCTACATAAAGGTCGAACAGTGGATCCATTTTGTCGATAGTCAGACAATCCTGGGAGCCATCCAGAAGGATAGCTATGGCTATCAGAATTTTTTTGCGAACCGGATTGGAGAAATCCAAAAAGCCGGACCAGTGGACAGCTGGAGGTGGGTCGTAGGAAAAGACAATATCGCCGACCCCATCACAAGGGGAGCATCCCCTGAGGAGCTTGCCGAGGGATCAGTCTGGCAGGAAGGCCCTGGTTTTTTTAAGCTGCCTGAATCAGATTGGCCGGTGAAAACCGCCGGAGACATCAACCCCTCTGTCACTGAAGAGATCGGGGAACTTCGGAGGAAGGCGTTCTCGGCCCTTGTCACAGCAGGAGCCCAGCCCAGGAAATGGTCGGGCCCGACCAGCGTTGCGCTTGTGCGCCTTGTGGACCCCCGAAGGTTCAGTTCACTGACACGGTTGTGCGGGACAATCGCCTGGATAAGACGAGCAGTGGAAATCTGGCTGGGTGGCAACTGCCAGGCCCCAGTTCAGTCAAAGTGGGAGGCAAGACCATGCCTGTCTGTGGAAGAAAGAGCAACAGCTTTCAAAGATGTAGCTCTCGAAGCTCAAGACGGTGTCAAGTTCCGCGACACAACCCTGGATCGCCTGGTGGTTCAGAAGGAGGAAAAGACGGGACTCTTTCTCTGCGGAGGGAGAATCCAACGTTGGGATGAGGACAGGGTGGCTGTACCGCTAATCCCATGCCAGTCGTGGCTAGCAACCCTGCTGGCTATGGAGGCACATGAGGAAAACCACGAAGGTGTCGCCTCTACCCTTCTACGGACAAGAAGGAAAGCCTGGATCATGCAGGGACGAAGGACAGTTAAGAAGGTGCTGGACAACTGTGTCACCTGCAGAAAGCAAAGAGCCGAGATGTGCAGGCAAATAATGAGTGATCTCCCTCAAGAGCGAACCAAAAGAGCAAGCCCATTGGAGTACACAACCCTCGATCTTTTTGGCCCCTTACAAGTAAAAGACGCTGTTAAAAGAAGGACAAGCAAGAAGGTCTGGGGCATTGTTTACTGTTGTATGGCCTCGAGAGCCGTCCATGCGGACCTCACAGATGACCAGTCGGCAGAAAGCTTCCTCCAAGCGTACTCCCGCTTTGTTGCTCTGCGGGGGCAGAGACAGAAGAAAGAAACTATGGTCCGATAGAGGCACCAATTTTGTTGGCGCCAAGGCGTCTCTGCGTGAGCTGCATAAACACCTGGCTTGCCTGCAGGCTGCGCCAATGGAAGATGTAGCCGCCAAGAACGGGACCGAGTGGAAGTGGGAGTTCCACCCCGCAGATGCACCCCACAGAAATGGAGCCGCGGAGGCTGCTGTAAAGCTTTTGAAGAGGGCGCTCACAAGCCTTGGAGGAGCTACAGAGTCTTTCACATGGGGAGAACTCCAGACTCTGTTCTATCAGGCAGCCAACCTGACAAACGAGCGTCCAATCGATGCCAGAGCTCAAGAACAGGAAGACTCGGTCGAGTATCTAACACCCAACTCCCTAATACTGGGTCGAGCATCGCTTGGAGGAGACACCAGCGGGCTTGACCTAGAGACCCATCCCTGGCGTCGACTAAGGGCTATTCAAATCGGAGTGGACCGGTTCTAGGCAAAGTGGAGAGAACTAGCTGGCCCAAATTTGTTTGTTCGACACAAGTGGCACCGGACAGAGAGGAACGTCAAAGTCGGCGACCTCGTCTAGATTGCTGACCCAAACGCTTTGAGAGGTCAGTTTCGTCTGGGCCGGATTCTGAAAGTCTACCCTGATAGTAAAGGGATCGTCAGGGATGCCGACATCGCAACTTGTGCTGGCCTTCCTGTTTCCTTGGCGGGTGGCCGAAAGAAGAGTTCTTCACTGCCCATGGCAGTTATAAGAAGAGACGTGAGAAGGCTGGTGGTCCTGCTCCCGGTGGAGGACCAAACTCATCCACCCCAGCTGCCATGACACCCGCCTCTTCCTGAACCCCTCTCATTCTGCACACCGCCCAATCCCCAGTCACCGCCCTTACCCCTTGTTGGCTGGTTGGTGAAAGCCTAGCGCTGCCACCATGCCCATCACATTGCTCACTCATGAAGAGGTAAGAGCATGCATATCCCCAGGCAGTGCACCACACAACTGCCAAAGGGATGTGATTGACATTGGACACTTACACTTACACATGGGCATAAAAAAAAAGAAAATAATAAATTGCCTGGATCATAAGATCAGCAACTTAAGTGGGAGGTGTTGTGTTTTCTGTGAAGGTCTGCCATTTGTGTAGTTTTGTTATTTCTTATTTACTTAGTTAAGTTATTGATAAACGTCTGAGGCTCGGCAGCCCAATGGTGTAGTGCCTCTTTAAGAGAACAGTGTGCTGTGGGTCCATGTGACCGGTGTTCGCCCAATAAAAAGGTGGCGCAAGAGTTGTATTATTGGTACATAACTTTGACCCGGTGTGCAGCCACTTGATTTATTAGCTGCTTTCCCTTTGTTGAAAAATAAACAAACAAGAGTGGAATACCGAGTAATATTCTTTGTACACCGGGTTACCCCTTCCGTGGGGAGAAAACGGAACAGTGTGCTAAAGATAAATGGTGGTCTGTGTAAACCATTTAAAACAGAAAGAGGTATTCGACAAGGCTGCTCCATGTCTGGTATGTTGTATTCACTGTCTATAGAACCCATGTTGCACAATGTTCATGGTTTTAGTGATGGCCTGTTTTTACCTGATATTAGTTCAAATTTTATTTCATCAGCCTATGCAGCTGACATCCTAATTTTTATTAAAAATCAGGAGGACATTAATAAATTGGGAAAGATTGTTGATACATTTGGGAAGATCTCAGCTGCCAAAGTAAACTGGGCCAAGAGTGAAGCGCTGGCAGTTGGGAGGGGGTCTCCGGGTCTGCCCCAGCTGCCGGGGTGGCTGAGCTGGAAGAGAGGGGGGTTTTAATACCTGGGGATTCATCTGGGGGATGAACCGAGTGAAAATAAGAACTGGGAGTGTGTGTTGGAGAAGGTGGAGGGGAAGCTGGCTAAATGGAGGTAGCTGCTTCCCCAAATGTCCTAGAGAGGAAAGGTCCTAATTATTAATAATCTTGTAGCATCCACCTTGTGGCACAGACTGAAATGTTTAGAACCCCCTGCTGGGCTCTTGCAAAAAGTGCAAACGGTAATTTTAAACTTTTTCTGGGACAAGTTGCATTGGGTTCCTCAGTGTGTATTATATCTTCCAAAAGAAGAGGGGGGCAGGGGTTAGTTCACCTGGGGAGCAGAGCGGCGGCTCTGCAGTTCAGGCTGCAGTTCATCCAACGGTACCTCTTGGGGCATGATGATGTCGTCTGGAGACAGGTAACAGGCATCATTTTAAGGAAGATAGCTGGCCTCTTTTTAGACAAATCTTTGTTTTTATTGAATTGTGTTTTTTTTTCGTGTGTGTAGTTTGTCTCCTTTTTATCGTGGTGCTTTCAAAGCATGGACTTTTTTTAAATGGGACAGACTGGGGCCCGCTGCGTCTCTGTTCTGGCTCCTGGAGGAGCCCCTGGTGTGCGGGGCTCGGTTGGACGTGCAAGATGGCAGCAGCCCTGGCCTCACCCAGCGCCTGCGCTCCAGTGGGGTGGTCAAGCTGAGGCAGGTGGTGGATGTGGCAGGGCCTGGGCTCCACAACACTGAGGCTGTGGCTTCTCTCCTGGGTCTGAGGTCCAGCCGGCACACAAGAGACATCATGAACCAATGGATTAGCAGACTGACCAGTGAGTAGCAAAAGATGCTGAGGGCCTAATTCAGTGGGGCGGATGTACCAGACGAAGGGGATCCGTTTCCAGAGCTCGGACTGTCGGTGGACCAGACCGGACTATTGAAACCCATGGGCCTTTCCAAGTCCAGGATGGAGTTACAGTTACTTTCAGGGAAAAGTATATGTAAGTACTGTGTGGTGGCTACACACAAACACAAACTGAGCAATAGGAGGGACACGGTGTGGAAGGAGAGGCTGCAGGGTTGTGTGCCTGTATGGAGGCTCTTTTACAAGCCTCCCCTAAACAAAAGAACAGGAGACCTGCAGTGGAGGATCCTGTAAGGGGATCTGGCTGTGAATAGTTTCATTGGAAAAATCAACCCCACGGTGTCTGAGAACTGTCCATTCTGTGACAAAACTGAGACTATAGTCCATTGCTATTTGGACTGTCACAGACTGAGAGTCCTTTTCCATATTTTAAAAACAGTGTTTTTAAATTGTGGAGAGGTTTGGTCAGAATCTGCTTTTATCTTTGGTGCTGGTTACGATAAGGAAAATTAAGAAAAATGGTGTTTGTTGAATTTTGTGGTCGGGCAAGCCAAAATGGCTGAAGAACCAGGTAGAGGGGGGGGGCAGGCCTTGGGCTGTCAGAGTTGTTCGGGGTCCTGCTGAAGGCCGGAGTCAGGGTGGACTTCAGGTACCACTCATAATGGGCACAATGGAAGAGTTCAGGGACTTATGGTGCTTCACCTCAGCAGTATGCACCGTGCAGGAGGTGAAGCTCTTTTTTAAAACTCTGTTTTTTAATGAGTGTGTTTATTTATTATTGCTGCATAATAATACGTTTTTTGTCTGTGTTTAAAAGGTTATTATTGAAGAAAGAAACTGAGAATAAAAGTTTTTTTCTCTCTCTCTCCCTTCGAAATTACGATCACAACTGCCGCCGCGGATCCTCCCCCGCAATAAACATCCCACTTTGAACGGTGAACTCTTTACGCCTAGCAGCTATAAAAATCTATAAAAGCTATAAAAACTACAAAAGGACTCGAAAAATGCGCCGACTTTGGCTCAGCCTTGCTCCGCCCTCTTCCTCTACGTGGCTAAAATGGCTGCTGTGAGTACGAAAGTGTACATCGATCCACACTTCGCGGTTTGACCGTTTTCAGTACACCATCCGGGTCCTTTCAGTACACTTATTTTCGACCAATCTTAATTGGAACTCCCTACGTACTCAAACTAACTATTGTAAACGTATACATTAGCTGATTAACTTACAGTGGTGACTGGTCGTCCTTTGTCAAAATATAGTAAATGTCTCAAAATATAATCTTGCACTCGTTTTCGTTCAGTGGCCTGAACCTGACAACCCAAGAGAGCTTCTAGTCTGGGGAGGAGGGAGTTGCTAAGACAACTCTCTCCAATATTGTGAATTTGAACTTTAGTACCGGTTTTAAATGCCCAGTGTCAACGTTATACATCATACATTTTAAAGACCGATATTGAGTTACCTAGGAAGTGTTTTTCTATGGTTTATTTTGCCATTAGACGTACTGCCTGACTTATATTATCTTGACATTAAGCGATGGGTAAACAATGTATATTTTCCCTCCTCACCCTTTGAATGCCAAGAGCTTTGAAGTGAATTGACTGCAAATAAATATGTTGTCCGTCATCTCAGGAAGAAAACGACTTATTGGCATTCAGGTTGCCTGAATGCCACCTAAACGATGGTCTATGTTTGGATTTTGTGGAGCGCAGCCAGAATTGCAAGGCTGTATGCAAAACTTATCAGTGAGTAAACTTAAGTTAGTAAGTGGTGCTTCCAACTTCAGAGGAGGAGGAGGAGCTGAGGTGAACGTGGTCATAGAGGTGGAGACCTTTCAGAGGCGTTCCGCGTGGAGGGCATTATTCCAGTGGTTGTCCATCCCCCACATGTGTAGACAAACAAACATAGGCTTTTTGCTGAACATAAGGTTACTGGTAGTAGTGCCCATGTGATCTTCAAGTCAACACACAAACATCAGGCCCAATTTGCAATGCTGCAGTGTGGAGCTCTGTAAATCGTAAATTCTTTATTTGCTCGATTAAGTCGCTATCGATATACATATTTGTGTTTTTTGTGTTACGGCTGAACCACTGCTACCAGTGTCCATTTCTCTGCTCATTCTTTGCTCACTTTATGAAAGTTAGCTTCTAGTTATGCCCTTTGGAGACCTTTGATATCAATATTGATGAAATGCATTTCCGTTTATAAGTTCACCCCTCTATTTACAGGACCCAGGGCGCAACCGCCCTCTGCAATTGTGAATGATTTGTAGTTTAATGGTTGGACCCCATATAGGTCAATGGTGGGTCAATCAGGCACTTCAGCCTGTACTGTGTATATGTGTTCTCAGTGGTAGAGGATGAATATAGATAGACCTCTAAACTCGTGGTCCATGCTTAGCTGTGCATTTAAATCCTGATTTCAATAAGAAGTGAAGTGAAGTAGTCCAATAGTGATGTCCCTGGGGGGAGGAAGCATTGTAAGAGGGTTTCAGTGGTTTTGGAGCCTATTGATTTCTGGTGGTAACCTGTTGACCATCTCACTTTAGGTGGAATTGTGTTAATAGAATAGCTCATCCATGGATTAAAGGGTGTCTTCAATATGGCCTCAAGCAAAATAATGCTTTCAGTGTACAGTGTGATTTTTTTTATTATAGGAAATTGCAAAAACCACAGCCTCAAATTGTATGGAAACTGTAAACTGAGGGGGAATAAAAAAAGATGTAATATAAGATGATATAATTAAAATCTCAGCTGGATACCATATAGGTATTTATTTTAGTTCCACACTAGTTTAATGATAATCAAGCTGCTACATGTTTTGGTTGTTTTACCAAATGATCAGATGGACAACAGCATAAAAACCAAGCTTTGAAGACAACCATGAATTGTCGTGTGACAGCTCCCAACCCTTCTCTAAGGGTGGGAGCCACTCACACTGGGGCCGCGGCCGGAGCTCATTTGCATACTAAAGACTAGAACGTTTGGCTAGTGTGACCACACCATCCGTATTCCAGCACGGAACAGCCCCTTGTGCCGTGGCCAAAGTACAGATGCTAATGAGATTATAGTTATAGGACGAATCAGTGCTCGGGGGAGGGAGTTTCAGTCCCCGACAAAGCAAGGAGCGCTGCAATCCTCAGAATGAAGAATAATCAATGGCGGCGCTGAAGGAAAGTAGAAATCTACGGACAAAACACAACCGTTTCATCTAAAATACTCAGATGAAATTAAAAGATGAAAAGGAATCTGCGGAATCAGATGGGATCATTTTAAATGTTTTTTAATGGAACAGGATTCAGCCAGAGAGAGGGGAGCATAGCTGCCTAGCCAAGTTCAGACTATTATTCGCAAAGCTGAATATCAGGATGGTCTCATGAGGCAAGCAAAATACCGTTTTCCACTCAACTTGGTCCACTTTTTCATTGTAACACATTTTGCGTAATGTATAATTCACTCATACCTATCCATGCTATTTTGAAGCCAGAGGCCAAATACAATGAATAATTGACTGTTTACTGCAGCCAGAGAGTAGGTGTCTGGCAGTAATAGTACATTAAGATATGTTCATGTCGAAATGTGAACTTCTTTCTGAACATGTCATCGCAGAACGGTTGGATCAAAATGTGCTGGGTAACTCTGAGGGCAAGATATAGTCCGAATTGACTTCCCATCAGGAGTTCAGACAGTAGTTGTTTGAACAACTGCGCCACCTTCAAAGGGAACACAGTATGACTATGAATAGTGAGAACAGTCATAGTAAGAATAAAATCGGGTCAAACATATCTTTAAAAAACAGGACATGCCTTTAAATCTTTTGTTTTTCCGGACACATGAACATAAAGCGTTAAGCAGCGCCTAAACACCTAAGCAGTGTTTGTGCATGGATAAAGAGGCATTGGGCATGAGCTGTTATCGAGCTGTGTCTGCATCCAATGTAAGTGGACAAATGTGCCTGATCATGGCCAGATGGCAGACAGATGGACCGTGTCCCCAGGAATAGATTGTCATCGTCCCCGCCTGTTGGAGCTCTCTTTCTGTTATACATTCCCCGTTAGCACACAGAAAAATGTGTTTTTCTTGACACCCGTTATTAAATGGATCATATCTTAAATTGACTGTGATTAAATAGTCAAAGAAAAAATTGGTTGAAGGGATGATCATTGTAATGTCTGTTTAAATATCTGTACACACTTGAATGTAATCAACAAACCGTTTTCATGAGCATAATTCCTCTGTAAATGTGACATATTTTTAAATAAAACACCAAAATTATGTTCAGACCAAATATAGCATATACTGTATGTGAATTGATGTTGAAATACCGTCTCCCGTCTTCCTACTAAGTATCAAGGCCAGTCCGTGTTTTTCAATGGCTGAACGGTAATCCCATCCTTATCAGACTTCGTAACATTGTTACCTCTCTGTCTCTTGTTTTACTAGAAGTAAACAGAAGTCAATTATAATGTCTGTCTTTTGTTTTAAAAGAAGTGAACAGCAGTCAATTACAATGCCAATGAAGTTAGTAGCTCATTGATAGAGTAAGATCATTTTTATTTAGTGGCGCCTTGTCCTTAAGTGTTGTTTATTGCCATTGAAGCTCGGTGTGTCTTAAGGACTGTCAACATCCCTAATGAATAGAAAGAATAAAAATAGCTGTAGCCTTCCCCGCCCCTGTGGCAAGCAGTGCCATTGACCTTTCTCTCTCTACCAAGTGAAGCCACTCACTTGGAAATAATGCCGCCCGCCTCCAACAAAGAGCTTATTCTCTCCAAAGTCCATAGCCCACAATGAAGAAAAATTACTCCAACACAGGAAGGGTACAGCCTATTTTGCACTTCCTCTGCTTTTTATTTGGTGATTCATCATCCTCAAGATTTTTCCTCTATCTCTTTCTCTCTCTCGCTCCTTCAATCTGTCTCTTATTCTCTTTGTTCCAACTGCCTCATCCCTTGGTTGAGAAAAGTGCTTTGAAAGAGGTTCAGGCCTGAGCAAATTCAATGTTCGAATTATCAAAATGTGTGCATGCATGGATTTCCCCACTTCATAGGCCTTCTGCTTCAAGCTATCAGGCCTTTGTGCTTGTTGGAACAAACAACTTAGTCAGACAGCAAAGAACATAGTGTAATGCCTTTGCACAACACAGGATTACTAAAGAATCTCTCGCGTGAGGTGATTAGTTTACAGGCCACTCTTAACTATTTTGCTGATTAAAGAAGGGAGCGACACACTTACAAGTATTTTATACCTCATTTAAAGATGTCAAACAGCAGATGTGAAAACAGGGAACACACATTGAGGCTATCACATAGGGCTGAAGTCCTTTTGTTTTTATTCTTTCAAAAACACTTAACTTGGTGGGAAAACCAGATCATTTACGCAACCAATTTTTCAACAAGTCATTGCAGCTTTAGAAGGTACATTTGGGGACGCATTCACCTTCTAAAAGCCACAGTATATAGGTTAATATGAAACAAAAGCCAAAGGACACATATATGAATATCGACTGGATTTTTCACACAATTAGATTCAACCTGGTCTGGATTTTAGCCACGAGTAGTTATTCACCCGATAGAACGGAGCAGGTCTTTGGTTGGTACACTACACAGTACACTACACTAACAAGGATTCAGAACAGAAAGGATTCAGGGCTTATTCTTTATGCAGCACATTAGGTTGCCTGAGCTGCTCACTCATGTACAAGGATAACCTGTCAAACGTTGGGCCCCGACACAGCCAGATCAACAACTGTGATTTAAAGCGGGAAAGGGTTGCACAACAGGCACTTCACAGAGGCTATTGAGCAGTCCAAGGGAAACGGAGACACATAACAAAGCGACATTGACTCAATGTATAATTTTTTTTGTATTAGCTTGCGATTAGCAAACACATTCAAACCTATATTCACATCGGAAGTACGCTGTGGGGGATATATCTAGCTTTCTCTAACAGCTACAAACAATTGTATGGATGCACTTTTTCTGGTGTGCCCGCATAATTTTGTAACTCAAATGTGAGCACACGCAATGCATTACCGTTTTCGTTGCAGTTGTCAAATAATACAGTATCATTTACATAATCCCAGAGCAGGTAAACAAACCAGAAAATAACACAATACATTTTTGCTATTAACAAAATATGTTGCGTCTGCCAAAGTAGATTACTGCTCGCAGTCTGCTAAATGTGCAAGCTGTTCCAAATCATAGGTCAGCATAAAAAAATATTATTACGCTGTATCTCTCCTTCTCTCGCTGTCTTTCTCTGCCTCTGTCTTTACGTACATAAGTAGAGTAGAGATCATTGTCCGTCTATTTTATGGTCACCATCACATCTTGACACAACACACGCATACAGGTCTCAAGCATACTACCACCTCATACCCTGGCGACAACATCAATCAATACCTATTCATACATTTGTCTATCTATCTCTCTTTGTCTTTATTCTTTTATTTTTCCTTGTTTCACCTTTTCTTCACACTGTTTGTAACCCCTTGTATCCCCCAGTGTCCATGGATTATTAGCTGGCGTATGGCTTTGAGTTGCTGTCTCTCTGGTGACTCTTGTGTTGCACAAGCAGGCCTGGCCTGGAGTCGAGGGCGGAGCGGTCAGCTCGGTGGACCAAGGACTGGCTGCAGCAACCGTCTTTAATGCGAACATAAGGGTGGGAGCTAAAGCCGCACATTGCGTCAGACTAGCTGGCGTAAAGAAATAAAGAGGACATTGGAGACATTAAGCCAAGTGAGGAGGAAGGGAATAATACTCTCATACGCAAACACACACACAAACACACACACACACACACACACGCACACACACGTGTGTGTGTGTGTGTGTGTGTGTGTGTGTGTGTGTGTTTAACATGTTTTAGAGGGTGTGGATGGAATTGAAAGCATTCTGTGGAACTATGAAACACATGCGATATAAGATGATCTTTTATTCATCCCAGATGCTGACAGATGATGCACCGTCAGATCAGGATGTTACTCAAGACAAAGTACAAGATGGAAAACCTAGGGCAATGATTACTTTTTCATCACAAAGTTTTAACAGCAGCTGAAGGCCCAATAAATATTATGTACCAGATACCCATTTTGTGTATATTGCCCACTGGCAAAATAGGATCACTGAGTTCTTTGCTTGTGAAACTCCTTACAGGTGTTGAAATACAGAAAAAAAAACACGTGACCAGAGTTTATTTCGTAATGAAGGATAAACAGCGAAAGGAGAACAATGTTGAACAGAACAGATGTAGTCCTAAGCGAGCTTTTCAATGACGCAACATAGATCCTCATATGTCCTTGATGAGACTAATTGAATTATTCACTATATTGCACATTCTGATTAAAACTTCAGAAACAATGGCATTTAATCTTGTTCAACGGCCTGGCAATTTTTCACTTAACTTGGGGAAAGATAAGACAAATGTGTGTGCCGGCGCCATGTTGACTTTGTGTCAGGCTGTCAAGGCGCGATAAGAACAACTTTCCATAGCCATTTTACTTTGAACCAGTGGTTTAAGGATTACGTCTTTTAAATCAAATGCAAATTGTTTCAAAATTGGGTTCACTTTTTATAGTAAGTGGTTCAACCAAGACGAAGTGAGGATAGAAAAAAAAGACATAGTATGTGACATACAGTGAGTTCACACCCATCAAAAAGGTTCTGGGTCTAAACTCCAATCTGTAAAGCCTTAAGGCATGCTTGAGCAATATTCTTAAACCCATACCTACCCCTTTAAAAATAAATGTGTTAGATAAGGGCCTCTTATAGGTGAAAAATAGGAAATATATACATCTATGTATATAAATATAGAAAAAAAATTGATCTAAGCCTGCACTATGTACATTTGCCAGTTACCATGTCTAGTGGCTGGAGTTAAAGCCACAAGTATAGCTGCATACATTTGTATATACATTTGCGCTTAAAGGTGGACTTAAACAATCTATAGAGAAGAATTCCCTGGATGAATTTACTCCTTGATGAGTGCTTTTATTCTTGAGAAACTTATTTTTAATGGTTTAAATATCAGCAGTAGAAAAGCAACATAGTGAAGAATTATACATAAATATACAACAATATTCAACTTTTAGTTTGCAATCTGTGATTGCCCTCCTGGCATTTCGAAGTATCATGCTAATGTTCTTTGTCTGGAGCGGATCAAAGAGTGATGTTTCTTTTCTGGAAAGACAAACATGTTCAATCATTTATATCTGATGTGTTATGTTCTCAAACGACTTAATCTTACTTTCTTTGCTGCCGGTTCTAATGGGGAACATTAGTGAACTAAAATATACTTTTCTCCATTAAGTCAAGATGATAGTTTCATTCAAATGCCTTAAAAGACTCATTAAGATATTTGAAAAGCTTATTTAGCTTATTTATTTGATGCAACGAACATATTCATCCTCGGCAATTGATGTAGAACAATATTTAAAGGTGACATTTTTATTAATTTTAATGTTGTGATTTTGGATGGTTAGTTCTCCAGTCAATATTGAATGAAATCCATCTATTTTGATTGGGTGAAGAAAAGTTAAATGCAAATACAAAGGAGTGAGAACCTAAATTTTGCAATTTGTAAATCTCTTGTATATCTGTCTGTCTTTCTCTGAAACGCGCACATACACACAGATACACACGCATACAGTTCATAAGGAAATCTTGACAGTAGCATGGCAAAGGCCTACATGCCTCATTTGTGGCTGGTAGACTTTCTATTTCAAGCACTAAGCCAAGTGAAATTCGGACATCTGGAAATACAATTACCATAATTACTGTATAAAACAGCTTTGAAATTGTCTATCTGCACGATGTGTTCTCTCTCCATCTCGAAGGCCCTCAGCCATGTCATCCCCCTCTTCAGTGAACAGCTCCTTCTCCGTCTGAAAGACTTCCCTCAGTCTCTTTTATCCTCCTCCAGGCCTCTCTCAGTTTGGCCATCTCTGACACCTGCAGCTTGAAGTTCTCCCTCGCGCTGGAGATCACCTCAAAGCTCTTGGGCAGCTTATTTTTGGGAGATAACTTCCTTCTCCAACGACGTAACGTCATGCGATGACTTGACCTTTTGCTTTGCAAAGAGCTTCTCTCCTCCAGCCACTCGTCCTTCTGGAGGAGGTGTTTACAGATTGCAGCTAATTATTTTCGACAGCTTTCTGGGGCCCATTGGGGCACCTCTAGGTGGACAAGTTGATCCTCAACACAATTGAAGATATTATACTTAAACAAATATAACCATTGTCAATTGAAAATAATTTCCTCGTTAAAATATAGTGGACTTAAACCTCCCACCGCCCAATGCCTTGTGATAAGCCATTACAAGCCATTTCAATATCTGCCCTGCCTTGGGATAGCCGGGTCCTGCCAGACTCTCGTACTTCATTTAATTTGTACAGAGTCTGGACCCACTCAATTGACTAACATTAACTCACTTGAAGGCGGGTGTCTATTGAAGTTTTAAACTATTGGATCTGCCCAGTGCCACTCTGGTTCGCCATAACCAATCGCTAACGTTTGGCCGGGAATGAATAACAAACTTCAAATGGCTCAATTTATGGCCAAATAATATGGCCTAATTCACAAAAGGGATAGCGTTTTCTTCAACAACTTCCAAAATACTGAGTCGTCATGTAAAATGCGGCAAAGAAAACACAGATATGATACGGTCCTGTGGCCGCAACTGTGGGTCTATTTAATGATATGCGGCAATACATTAACACACATCGTCTCTTACCAGTATTGTATACATTTTCGTTACCGACTTGTGTGCCTAATATGTATGTGTCCCCTCGTTAATGTACATTGCCATGGACTGTATTATGCGTAACTTTCAACGCTCCAACGCGTGATGCTTAGCCGCGATAGCCAATCAGCGTGGAGCTTGACCCGACGTCACTGGCAGAGAGTAGTGACGCTTGCACAGAAGCATACGGCCGACATCTTTCTTTATTCTGGGTGGAAATAGTAACATAGTTACGCCATTAAATGCGTTTATGTAAAAAAAATTAGTGAGAAATGTGCATTTTACTTTCATAATGTTCGCTCGGTGAATGTGAAGGATGTTTGGTTTGATAGTTATGACGAAGAGGGAACGCTCCATTCACTTGCATGGACAGCGTCTCTGGTTGCTATGCAACCTCAACGTCTTGGCGGACTATATCTCTGCTGATCAACGCTACGAATGCTGGAAACACACCAGACACACCATGTGAAGTTATTTAACCCGATTATTGTTATTTATAGCTGAGATTATTTAATCTAACCCGATCCAAGCTCTATCATGCACCCAAACACGGCGGCGTTTGGGTTTCCTTCCTCGGACTCCTAAATCCAGCGCAGCCACAGGCGCGTAGCTGCGTAGGACCATTTTTGACACAAAATGGTCAAGCAACATTTTAGCTGCGTTACGCGCGTAAATCTTACGCGGGTTACGCGTTTGGTGTGTTCGTACCTTTAGACCAGGTATTTGTCGGTCAGTTTCGCCGACACGCCTCTCAGGGCGCAAGTTTAGCAAAGATAGCCTACATGCGTCAGTGTAGAAAGACGATTGGGCCCATGGAGTTTTTTTGTTTACACTTTTGGCCATTCTGAGCTGTGCTGAGATGCGCCTCAGTAGGAACTTCTCTTTTTGTCTGACCAAGTTATTTTCTGGAAGTGAGATGTGCTGTAACGTTGTCCAGGAAGGTTTACTCCTGGTAAAGACCAGCCTCTCCTGTTCTTTGAATAATACCTAAAGTTTCTCTGCAAAAGGAGGGAATTCTGTTCAAAATAAGACTCTTGAGTTCCCAAAACAGTCAGTATGATTTTATGTTTTTGAAATACTAACATGTGTCATGCAGTCTTTGACCTTGGAATGAATTTAAGCTAACTCGGCATTGCCTCCAAGCCAATTTCAGCTAAATCTGAAATCTTAATTAAATCTGTTTCAATTCTGTCTCAAAATCAATTTCCGCACAATCAAATAAATGCAAAAAGTTAATGTTTACTGTTACGGCCACTGTTTGTAGATTGATGTCCTGTTTTCCCTTGGTTGTCATGTGCAGTTGCCAGTCAATTACCCACGTTGATCATCATCCCGCCTCTACCAACCAGGGCCCCGTTTCCCGATATCGATGGATCTTCGCTCGTAAGATCATTCTCCCGATGGATCTTTCGAACCATCGATCATTTCTTTGGAGCGTTTCCCGAAACTCCTCTTAACGTGAACGCGCATTCGCTGCACTCACGACGATGGTAGGATTGTACCTGTCCACTGACATGGTGCTGAAACGGGCTATGACGCAGGGGGAGACGCAGGAATGTCGGAGGAAAATTGGGTTAAAAAGGGTTAAAATATCTCCCCATCAAGGCCAACCGCAGAGTAGCCTACGAAAAGAATAGATTGCAATAATATGAAAGCTAAAGATATTAAAACACATTGATTAAGCCTAGGCCGACATATATATCAGTCCTAATCCTGAGCGCACGATCGGGAGGTGGAAGTTGCGCTTTAGATGCCTTCACACAACCCGGTCTCACGAAAAGTCGTGACACTGTCACGTTATTTAATCTATTGAAACGTGTTCAGGATCACGTATTTTCAAAATTTTCGTGTTTTAAAGCACAAATTTCAAACCCATGTATTTCAATTGGAAGTATTTGTCGTGTCACCAGCACGACTTCCAAACTAAGGTTCTGTGCGGGAGCGTTCTCCCTAGTGTCCCTTAAGGAGCTCCGTACAGTACATTTATTGTTAAAAATTGTGAACAATATGACAGCTTTAGGCCACCCGTTTCTACTTTCACCTTTGATTCTGAGAAATTGTGACAATTCACGGATATAGGCTATTAAATGCAGGTGCGCTGCTCAGGCAAAGCGCAAAAAGAAAAAAGGGTAGCTGCTTAATCTTAATCTGAATTGTATGTCTTGATGTTTTGATCTAGCCATAGATCTATTGTCTTGTTTTTGGCTATGTGAATGGAAGTCCGCGTCGATGCCCCGCAAGTCCAGTGTCGCGAGCGGACGTGACATCTAGAAGTCATACCGTATAATAATGGGTTATCATTAATATTGATGGGTAGGGGTTGATTATAACTCTTGTTTATTGTTTATACCACAGTCTGGGGGAATACTCGTATTCTGATTGGCTGCAGGGTGTGTATTATCTCCTGATATAGGCTACAGACACCTGCTAAGTAGTTCCAGTCAGTGTTTAGATTCTCTGCCCGAGCGTTTTTACTTTTATTTTATCATTATCATAAATTAGCCTAATCTGAGGAGAAATCTATGCCATAAACAGAAATATTATGGGTCTTTATTACACGGGTCTTCTCAATGCCGTGGAACGCTCCGTTCACTTGCATGGGTCCGGGGATATCTCGGGATTGGTTTCTTTATTAATCGAATGGGAAATGCAATAGGTCTATTTTAGGACCGAATCACCGTTGAACTTGTTTCTAATAACATCTCTAGCGAGAAATATACTTTTTACTTGCATAATCTTTAGTCAGTGATTACGTCTGATCTTTAGTTTTATAGTTATTAGGAAGATTTTATCGGCTCGCTCGCATGTTTCAATGACGTCAGGTTGCTAAGGACGCTGCTTTCGCTAAACTAGCACACACACACACACACACACACACACACACACACACACACACACACACACACACACACACACACACACACACACACACACACACACACAATGCATTTCGCTGCAGATATTCCCTCAATTATTATTACTTTCAAAACGTTGGCCAAGGTGGAATATCCTTTTTATTTGGGCTGCTTCTAGGACATTTTGGGTGGATTTTGAACGGTATGTGGGCGGGACGTTTTTTGCAGGACCTGGCAACCCTGCGCTGTTGCCCGGGGTGCTGAAATGCTCCGGAACAGATCTGGATCCACTATGGCCAAAAGACTTGTATGCCCCCCCCCCTTAAATAAATTCTATGGCAGAATAAAGAATAAATTCATGCATTATCATTCAACTTGAACATGTGTTTTTACAGTATAGCGTGGTGGAGGGCTGACGTATGTTGCCCAACCCGGAAGTGAGCGTCGCCCTGGTTTCCCTTGACAAAAAGCCAACGGGTTTTTCCATTGGATTTTGGATTATTGCAGAAAAATTAGCATCTTTGAAGCACCTCCTCAAAAACTGAAAATAAATAAATAAATAAAAAGATCTGTGCTCCAAAGAACGAAATGTAAACCAATGCATTCTGAATAATAATAATAATAATAATAATAATAATACATTTAATTTAGAGGCGCCTTTCAAGACACCCAAGGTCACTTTACAGAGCATATAGTCATCATTCAAAACTATGTAAAACAGACTAGGAATAAAAGAAAAACAGGTTAAACATGAATAATAATAATAATTAATAACACTCAAAGACGCCTACAGTGAAGGGGGGACCTCACTAACCACCACCAATGAGTAGCACCCACTTGGGTGATGAATGGGAGTGTTTCTCCGATTTTTCCATGCTACACAGAACGAAATGTAAACCCATGCAAATAAAGACTTCATGTTCATAATCATTTAAATATCATTAATCTCCTGAGTGTGTCGAGTGGTATTCTATTTTTTTCAACGGGGCTGCATCCTGTCACTTGACCGTCATGTTTGCTATGGTGGTTGCTATCGACCGCCCCCTCTAATCCTTACATGGTTCTAAAAACCACGCGGCAAAGGAGCTGCCGTCCATTGTGTTGTTTTTGTCGTAAACTAGGGTCAGATGGTTAAAAAATAGACAGATATTCCAAGGTATCCTTAAAAGGCAGCTTGGATGTTTTTATTTTGTGCAGTTTAGACTTCTTCTATAACCTATTTTTGAAAGCAAAACACCAAGCTCATTGATTTAACGAGGCAGGGTTATTTGAAACAATTTATTGAATAAATATTTATGAGAGGTCATTCCTTCTCCTGAGTTTGCTTCCTATTTATGTCTAGTGTACACCCCTACTGTCAACAAGCATCACCCCCCCCCCCCCCCCCCCCCCTCCCCATATGGATTTGGAGAATTGCTGCCACGTCCCGGTGGTGGAGGTATCATATATATGAAAGAGGGCATTCAATTATACTACAATGATCAATTAGGAGGCCGAAGCCCTAAAGGAAGTGATGCAATAGGTGACTGAGTCGACAACATTTAAGTAAGCCTTGGGGTCTCTTATATATCAAAGGGGGTCTCAAAGGACGCATATACGCTTCAACCTGTGGCTTACAGGAAATGACTCAGCAAGTGCTCCATCTTGTTGCACCCACCCAGCGGCTCGCTTGCAAGATTTTGGCCTGAAGTTCTTCCCAGACCTACACCGTAGCCATCCAACCTGTATATCGGAGAATCAGGCCTCTCTTTAATAATGACAAAAAGTTATGAGAGGAATACACATGAACTTTTGTTGTCTCATAAGCGGCGTGGTGTCGGCTGCTTTTGACCTTTTGACCCCAGACTTCTGAGGGAATAGCTGAATCAATTCATTAGTCAATCAGAAGTATGTAAATATCTTCCCGGTGTCGTAAGAGGGCGAACAAGGTGTCCTTCAACATCTACGCTTCCAGGCGATTGCAATGGTGCCACACATGAGCATATTCGAACATGTTTAATGGTAGTAATTAGCTGTCGAAATTGGAGGCCTTAATCAATAATGAGCAGCTATTGATTTACTTTCCGATAGAAATTTGTGACAAATGACATATTATTTAGCATCTACACGTTGAGCTGAGTCCAATGACACCAAGTATGACACTCTAGCAAATGTATTTTACATGGTACATATGGTCTAGGACATGATCTCGGTGTGGCAAGAGGGCAAGCTTGATGTCATTGGACTCAGCTTAACACGTAGATGCTAAATAACATGTAATTTGTCAAGAATCTCCATCGGGAAGCAAATCTATAGCCGGTCATTATTGATAAAGGCCCCCAAAATCGACAGCTAATTACTACCCCGAAACATATTCAAATATGATCATGTGTGGCACTGTTGCAATCGCCTCGAAACGTAGATGTCCTTGTTTGCCCCCTTACGCCTCCGGGAAGATATTTTCATACTTCTAATGGATTGATTCATATTTTAAGGTTCTCGGAGTGAGACTTTAGGCGGCTGCAGCAGAAGTGTTGAGACGAAAGATGATATTAAGACATTTATAGAATATTCCGATTCACATTATGATTCTTCGTCATAACTATCCGACCAAACATCCTTCACATTCACTGAGCGAAGATTATGAAAGTCCAGGCCCCCACTTCCTGCACTCGGGTTCCGATTGGGCCAAGTTTCGGGCAGGAAGGGCCCTCCGGGTCCGACCGAGCCAAGTTTCGGTGCGGGGGTCCCAGTTAGGCCCTAGAATAAGGTATTCAAATTTCAGGGCGGTACGACCTTCCTATCTCAAAAACTGTTTTTCCACCACATTCTGGACCATTAGGTCTTGCAGGCAACACTTCTGAGGGGCTTTGTCCAAATGACAGTCCATTTGGGAAAACTTTTTTTCTCTAAGGGCTACAATTCCAAATCTCGGATATGTCGTTCTCTGGGCCCCGGGAAATGTGTGTAAACATTTCAGTATCCCTAGCTATCTCGAAAAGGCCGGAAAAGGGGCGTGACCTCCATCAGTACAGTAAATGTACATAAGACAGAGGTTAGTTTCTAGTCCCCATTTTTTGTGGGATGGATGTGTACATTTGTGGCTTAAGGTGCGTAGACACAGCTGGCCTGTGGCCACGTTTTTGAAGTCTGGGGTCAAAAGGTCAAAAGGAGCCGGCACCACGCCGCTTATGAGGTAACAAAAAGTTCATGTGTATTTCTCTCATAACTTTTTGTCACTATTAAAGAGAGGCCTGATTCTAAGATATGCATGTTGGATGGCTAGGGTGTAGGTCTGGGAAGAACTTCAGGCCAAAATCATACAAGCGAGCCGCTGGGTGCAGGTGCAACGAGATGGAGGGGGGCCTGGACTTTCATAATCTTCGCTCGGTGAATGTGAAGGATGTTTGGTCGGATAGTTATGACGAAGAATCATAATGTGAATCGGAATATTCTATAAATGTCTTGATATCATCTTTCGTCTCAACACTTCTGCTGCAGCCGCCTAAAGTCTCATTCCGAGAACCTTAAAATATGAATCAATCCATTAGAAGTATGAAAATATCTTCCCGGAGGCGTAAGATATACAGTACCACACATGATCATATTTGAATATATTTCGGGGTAGTAATTAGCTGTCGATTTTGGGGGCCTTTATCAATAATGACCAGCTATAGATTTGCTTCCCGATGGAGATTCTTGACAAATTACATGTTATTTAGCATCTACACGTTAAGCTGAGTCCAATGAGATCAAGCTTGCCCTCTTGCCACACCGAGATCATGTCCTAGACCATATGTACCATGTAAAATACATTTGCTAGAGTGTGATGCTTGGTGTCATTGGACTCAGCTCAACGTGTAGATGCTAAATAATATGTCATTTGTCACAAATTTCTATCGGAAAGTAAATCAATAGCTGCTCATTATTGATTAAGGCCTCCAATTTCGACAGCTAATTACTACCATTAAACATGTTCGAATATGCTCATGTGTGGCACCATTGCAATCGCCTGGAAGCGTAGATGTTGAAGGACACCTTGTTCGCTCTCTTACGACACCGGGAAGATATTTACATACTTCTGATTGACTAATGAATTGATGCAGCTATTCCCTCAGAAGTCTGGGGTCAAAAGGTCAAAAGCAGCCGGCACCACGCCGCTTATGAGACAACAAAAGTTCATGTGTATTCCTCTCATAACTTTTTGTCATTATTAAAGAGAGGCCTGATTCTCCGATATGCAGGTTGGATGGCTACGGTGTAGGTCTGGGAAGAACTTCAGGCCAAAATCTTGCAAGCGAGCCGCTGGGTGGGTGCAACAAGATGGAGCACTTGCTGAGTCATTTCCTGTAAGCCACAGGTTGAAGCGTATATGCGTCCTTTGAGACCCCCTTTGATATATAAGAGACCCCAAGGCTTACTTAAATGTTGTCGACTCAGTCACCTATTGCATCACTTCCTTTAGGGCTTCGGCCTCCTAATTGATCATTGTAGTATAATTGAATGCCCTCTTTCATATATATGATACCTCCACCACCGGGACGTGGCAGCAATTCTCCAAATCCATATGGGGAGGGGGGGGGGGGGGGGGGGGGGGGTGATGCTTGTTGACAGTAGGGGTGTACACTAGACATAAATAGGAAGCAAACTCAGGAGAAGGAATGACCTCTCATAAATATTTATTCAATAAATTGTTTCAAATAACCCTGCCTCGTTAAATCAATGAGCTTGGTGTTTTGCTTTCAAAAATAGGTTATAGAAGAAGTCTAAACTGCACAAAATAAAAACATCCAAGCTGCCTTTTAAGGATACCTTGGAATATCTGTCTATTTTTTAACCATCTGACCCTAGTTTACGACAAAAACAACACAATGGACGGCAGCTCCTTTGCCGCGTGGTTTTTAGAACCATGTAAGGATTAGAGGGGGCGGTCGATAGCAACCACCATAGCAACCATGACGGTCAAGTGACTGGATGCAGCCCCGTTGAAAAAAATAGAATACCACTCGACACACTCAGGAGATTAATGATATTTAAATGATTATGAACATGAAGTCTTTATTTGCATGGGTTTACATTTCGTTCTGTGTAGCATGGAAAAATCGGAGAAACACTCCCATTCATCACCCAAGTGGGTGCTACTCATTGGTGGTGGTTAGTGAGGTCCCCCCTTCACTGTAGGCGTCTTTGAGTGTTATTAATTATTATTATTCTTCATGTTTAACCTCTGTTTTTCTTTTATTCCTAGTCTGTTTTACATAGTTTTGAATGATGACTATATGCTCTGTAAAGTGACCTTGGGTGTCTTGAAAGGCGCCTCCAAATTAAATGTATTATTATTATTATTATTATTATTCAGAATGCATTGGTTTACATTTCGTTCTTTGGAGCACAGATCTTTTTATTTATTTATTTATTTTCAGTTTTTGAGGAGGTGCTTCAAAGATGCTAATTTTTCTGCAATAATCCAAAATCCAATGGAAAAACCCGTTGGCTTTTTGTCAAGGGAAACCAGGGCGACGCTCACTTCCGGGTTGGGCAACATACGTCAGCCCTCCACCACGCTATACTGTAAAAACACATGTTCAAGTTGAATGATAATGCATGAATTTATTCTTTATTCTGCCATAGAATTTATTTAAGGGGGGGCATACAAGTCTTTTGGCCATAGTGGATCCAGATCTGTTCCGGAGCATTTCAGCACCCCGGGCAACAGCGCAGGGTTGCCAGGTCCTGCAAAAAACGTCCCGCCCACATACCGTTCAAAATCCACCCAAAATGTCCTAGAAGCAGCCCAAATAAAAAGGATATTCCACCTTGGCCAACGTTTTGAAAGTAATAATAATTGAGGGAATATCTGCAGCGAAATGCATTGTGTGTGTGTGTGTGTGTGTGTGTGTGTGTGTGTGTGTGTGTGTGTGTGTGTGTGTGTGTGTGTGTGTGTGTGTGTGTGTGTGTGTGCTAGTTTAGCGAAAGCAGCGTCCTTAGCAACCTGACGTCATTGAAACATGCGAGCGAGCCGATAAAATCTTCCTAATAACTATAAAACTAAAGATCAGACGTAATCACTGACTAAAGATTATGCAAGTAAAAAGTATATTTCTCGCTAGAAATGTTATTAGAAACAAGTTCAACGGTGATTCGGTCCTAAAACAGACCTATTGCATTTCCCATTCGATTAATAAAGAAACCAATCCCGAGATATCCCCGGACCCATGCAAGTGAACGGAGCGTTCCACGGCATTGAGAAGACCCGTGTAATAAAGACCCATAATATTTCTGTTTATGGCATAGATTTCTCCTCAGATTAGGCTAATTTATGATAATGATAAAATAAAAGTAAAAACGCTCGGGCAGAGAATCTAAACACTGACTGGAACTACTTAGCAGGTGTCTGTAGCCTATATCAGGAGATAATACACACCCTGCAGCCAATCAGAATACGAGTATTCCCCCAGACTGTGGTATAAACAATAAACAAGAGTTATAATCAACCCCTACGCATCAATATTAATGATAACCCATTATTATACGGTATGACTTCTAGATGTCACGTCCGCTCGCGACACTGGACTTGCGGGGCATCGACGCGGACTTCCATTCACATAGCCAAAAACAAGACAATAGATCTATGGCTAGATCAAAACATCAAGACATACAATTCAGATTAAGATTAAGCAGCTACCCTTTTTTCTTTTTGCGCTTTGCCTGAGCAGCGCACCTGCATTTAATAGCCTATATCCGTGAATTGTCACAATTTCTCAGAATCAAAGGTGAAAGTAGAAACGGGTGGCCTAAAGCTGTCATATTGTTCACAATTTTTAACAATAAATGTACTGTACGGAGCTCCTTAAGGGACACTAGGGAGAACGCTCCCGCACAGAACCTTAGTTTGGAAGTCGTGCTGGTGACACGACAAATACTTCCAATTGAAATACATGGGTTTGAAATTTGTGCTTTAAAACACGAAAATTTTGAAAATACGTGATCCTGAACACGTTTCAATAGATTAAATAACGTGACAGTGTCACGACTTTTCGTGAGACCGGGTTGCTTCACAAGTCCAGCGGAGTTTTCGCCGGCCAAGTCATGCGCTGTGATATGTGTGACAGCTATGTTGCACAACATTGCAGCTAAGGCTGGGGTAGCTTTGGTTGAACCGGAGGACATTGAGGACGATGACGACGAGGAAGATCGGTGTGTGGACGGCCTCCCTGCTCCCTCATAACTACGCGGCTGGTTTTCATGCACGTCGAAGAGTGATTGAGACTTTTTTTTAACCCCCTCCACCCTCCCACATGTCACTAAACATTCCCGTCAACGTGACCAATCCCCACCATATCCCAGCCTTTTGCCTGCTCCTTTGCATTTTTTTAAATATTTTTATAATTAATATTTATTTTTATTTATTTTTTTACATTATTTTAGGCTACGTTTTATGAGTAGCCTATGGCAGTCTGCACAAATCCCCCCCACTTTCTCTCACACATTTTAAGTGCCCTGCCTGCTCAAACATTTCCTGGACTGTCTCTCTCAAACTAAGAACATAATGGCCCACATTAGGCTCAGACGCACGTGATACACCATTACCAATGTGTTATGATAAAACGCATCCAATACTAGGAATGTCCGCTGGTTACGCCACTGAGGCTATAGTAGGCTAACGAGGCTCTTAGCGTCCTACGAGTACCCTGCAGCACTCGTTAGCTACGAGCGTTTTCAAGACGTTCGTTACCAAAGATGCTTTCGGGAAACGGTGTGAAAACTGTACGATGCTCTTACGACCCACTCTGCGATCCACTTAGGCTAAAGATTCTTTCGGGAAAAGGGGCCCAGCTCAACTGATTCCACCAATCACCTCATCGGTTACCAGCAAGGGGAGGCCTGCCACGAATTTAAATGTCAGTTTTGCTAGGCTAGCTCACTCTCTCTCTGTCGTCTGCCGAGGGTAACCCTGTTTGTGTCTCTGGAGAGTTTGATAGGATTGCTAGATCCTTTAATATCATATATATATTATATTATATGTATTGTCTCCTTCTCCTCCTGCTTGTTGTTGTTGTTATTGTGAACAGTTTGTTCTCCCCACCATTTCTATGTTTTTTGTTGCTACCTTGCGATCTTGGGACAGGTGAGACAGAGGCCTCTATTGCATATTTACAACAGGTAGTGCTGCTCTTTGTTTAAACACATTGGGTTAGGAGTGTTGCTGCCCACTGCATCTTTAAGTTAGTTTTAGTTAGGGAAGTAGACCTTCTGGTGCTAGCTGTTAGCTTTGCTCTGTTTTGTCTGTTTCGTTCTTTGGCAACACTCAAGTTCTGAGGCCCAGGTGCATTTCTGGCGTTGTTCTAGTCAGATGGTTTGTGGTCCCTAGTGCCCCAGTCAACCCATGTTCAGCATCATCCACTTCCATTTCTTTATTGTTCTCCCGTAACCAACTCCTCCATCATCCCTAACCCAGCCTTTTTTCATCCGTTATCTCCCCCACTACCCCTAGACGTGGGGTTGTAAAATGTACCTTTGTTGTACTTTGAAAGAAAGATGTCACTCAAACTGTATAATATTGTTTCCAATATCTAAATAATCTTTAGAAATAAGGCAATCTCGTAAATGATATTCTCTAATGATGGTGACAACTATTTCCATTTGTTGTACGTTTGTTAAAAGGCTTGTCCTTGTGATGGTCCAGTGTTGTTCATTTGTTAAAAGGCTTGTCCTTGTGATGGTCCAGTTTTGTGCGTTTGTTAAAAGGCTTTTCCTTGTGATGGTCCAGTGTTTTTTGTTTGTTAAAAGGCTTTTCCTTGTGATGGCCCAGTGTTGTGCGTTTGTTAAAAGGCTTGTCCTGTGGCCTTGACACATTTTAATAATTGATTGGCTACATTAATTGATAGATTATCAATTATAAAATGAATGGATAAACAATGAATCACTGATCTGCTATTATGCATGGCATGTTAATGTGTAGGCCACAGAAGGTGCTACTATCACAATGTACACGCACACACGATTCACAGCAACACAACAAAACAGAAAATAAATAAATCTTTCCCTTTCATTTTTTGGTCTGTCTGTCCGTCCGTCCGTCTGTGTGTGTGTGTGTGTGTGTGTGTGTGTGTGTGTGTGTGTGTGTGTGTGTGTGTGTGTGTGTGTGTGTGTGTGTGTGTGTGTGTGTGTCACACACGTGTTAGAAAATAGACATTTTTAGAAAATAGTCTCCCATTCTCAGGCCAATTTAACCTTTTTATTTTCTTTCATCACTTACCCATAATCCCCACAGCCTTGCACATTTCCCCAATCCTCAACCTTTAAGGTTTCCAACTCCCCTCTGCTAACCTAATTTCCTTACTTATTCAAGTCATGAACCTATATCCTTAATTCCATTTTCTCCTCCGGTTTCCTCAGCTCAGAGGCGTGACCCCAAATGGGTAAGCAGTCGATTGATGCCAGGCTCCAACATATCAAAGAGATTGGAACCCAGGACCAATAAATGTAATTTGCCTGCTAGGCAGAACAGAGTACACATTTATACATTTAGCCATTGAACATCCTGGCCACCTTGGACAGAAAATGGTGAACTACAAAATAACAAATGGTCTCCTCCTAAAATGTCAATCTCTGCTATTTACAGGGAATATAATATCAACAGGCTTACATGACAATTTCAAGTTGTTCCATGTTATAACACCCTTCAACTATGCTTTATAATCCTTGAAGGCTACTTTAGAAGAAAATTTATTATTGCATTCCTAAGCAATTCTCCCACTGAGGGAGAGCTTTAACAGCAGTACTTACAAGACAGGGATGTGGTTAGGACCCAGGCGCTAACTCCACTAACCGTGGTGTAAAACAATCTGAGGACAACCTTAAAATGTTTAGCCCGCTGGAGTGGCAGCAGGCTTCCCATTTCAGCACATCATGTCCGAACCCTTTTTGCGATATCAAATTTGGAAGTCTCACATCTCCCCACCATCTGACCTTTGACCCGCACTAGTTCCCCAATCGATATACATGTAAGGAAACTAAGACGAAATTTGAATGTAATTTCAGTTTTGTTCCATTATTTTATAGCTTACCCAGAGGTTTTGGATGAAGAGCTTTAAAAGGTACACTTTTTTAATTGATTACTACACATTATTCAAAGGGAATGGACGTGATTATGAATAAACAATTCTGGCAAAAAATAAATAAAGAAAAGGGTTACTAGGTCATCTGGGACCTCTGCTTGCTGCTATGACAGACATCTTTTTGAAGTGATTGACCTCTGGGCCCCACAGCTCATGTCAGGAAACACTACTGAAAAGTGTGTTTGTGTGTCTGTTTGTGTGTGTGTGTGTGTGTGTGTGTGTGTGTGTGTGTGTGTGTGTGTGTGTGTGTGTGTGTGTGTGTGTGTGTGTGTGTGTGTGTGTACGTTTCTCTCTGCATGTCTATGGGTAGCTGATGGCTAGGGGCATGCTATTACTGTGCTGATTTGGGCATCTTTGCGGAGCTCATGTCAGGAAACACTGCTGAAAAGTGTGTTTGTGTGTCTGTTTGTGTGTGTGTGTGTGTGTGTGTGTGTGTGTGTGTGTGTGTGTGTGTGTGTGTGTGTGTGTGTGTTTGTGTGTGTGTGTGTGTACGTTTCTCTCTGCGTGTCTATGGGTAGCTGATGGCTAGGGGCATGCTATTACTGTGCTGATTTGGGCATCTTTGCGGTGCTCCTAGCTAACTGGTGGGTCTTCGGTGGGTTTTGTCACTCCCCTGGGTTCAATGCTCTCAATCGGCCCAATAGCTCTGCGATGATGTGCGCCCCCTGCAGACCTAGTGGGTCAAGTTGTGACATGATGCAGATCTGGCTGACAGACTTACCACCATGTAGCATACACAGGAAACAGTAAAACCAATGCTTAGAATGGAAATGTCTAAAATGGTATCCATGCTTTAAAAACTGACTGGAATCTATTTGTAACTCATTGCCTTGGAGTCACTTCACCCAAGTTATGGACAAGCTATTGAAGGTAATTTGTCTATTACATTTGAATTATTTTGCTTGCCTGGAGAGCAAACGGCAACAATTCACTTGAATCCCATTGGAAGTAATTAAATTATGTAAATGCATTGATATCTGAATATGGTTTGCTATAGTACAAGTAGAACGATCCTGAATAAAAAGTACTAAAAGGGTGTGACATTGAAACGTGTCAATTAGCTTTCAAAACTGCAGTCTATCTTGAACTGGAAGACAAACGTAACTTTCTAATTAGCTTTCGTATGACACACCTTGGTAAAGCCATCCACCATGTTAGAAGCACTTTGTCACATGCATGAGGCAGTTGGTTAAACCAGAAACAGGACGGAGAAAATTAAATGATTGACTTACAGTGAAATAATAAAATCACTGAATGGGGTGACATTCATGGCCGTTATGGATTGTTCCAGAAGGATATCAAGACCCAGCTTCATTGTGACAGCATATGCTCCTTTAAGAACTCATGAAATAACACAAAAAGTCAATTAACAAGATTTTGGTGTTTCGGGCAGCTTTCTCAGAATTGTAATTTTCCATCCAGTTTGAATCTGAAACTTTGGACCATTCACGTGGTTGAATGTGTGTTGAAGGAAGAGCACACACGCAGTGACAGCTTAGATATATCAGATCCCCGTGATACTCTGGGAACCGTACTCTGTACTTCATGCAGAACTCAAAGAATCGTCTTACACAAATGGAGAAAAAGCAAAGGTAGATATGACAATTCCGCTGTAAAGGAGGTGGGGGTATCACCACAATTAAAAGTGTTTTTTAACAGGACAGGTAGTTTCTGAACGTCCCCTGCTCCAGGCGGATTTGAAGATAAACTTTATCCCGAAGTCATGGCCCTCATCTGGCACTGCTTCAGAGAGATGGAGCGCTGTCTCATATCATCTGATATGTGATATCACATGTGATACGGGGACAATTCTGCCTATAATCACTTATCACTTAAAGGCGTCACTTATGGTGTTTCCTTGTTTGTCGAAAATATTTGGCATTCGGTTTCGGGCCTCCTGCCGACTCTAAAACCTTCTTGGGAATGTGGCATGCTTTCTGAGGGTTTTACAATTGGAGATATTTTATTTATGACAATGAATGTTACGTCGAGCCACCAAAAAACAAATACTTGTGTGAAATTGTGTTTGGTATCTTGGGTGCTGGGTATGTTTGCAACTTGTAGCGTCGAGTCTCGCCACAGTACGTGATTGTGATAACACAGCAATCTAGTCTAGAAGGGTCTGCTCAGAATGAAAAAAGACATTTTAGCATTTGTCGTTTCCACTTTGTGTGAAGCTCCTTGCAGATGGGTGAGTGCAACCATCCTTTCGACAAATTTTTGCATCATTTGTTTGACTGGAGGGGAAACAAATGTAAATTAATCTATTGTCTACTTTTGTCCCACTTTATGGAGCCGTTATACTTTACTTAGCGAATCATATTTTGGAAGTGCTATGACATTAACAACAGTTTGTTGACATTCTGTATTTCAAATGAATGGTCATATAATTTGAACAAGCATTCAATACATTACATATGTACATTACAATATGATTCACGAGTACGTCCAACATTTTGTGCATGCATGATTACATAGGTTGCAAAACAATCTGTAGGTTTCTGTGTGTAGGATGGACCTTTCTTGAGATTCCTTTGGAAACATTAACTGGGTTAATGGTGATGCGGGTCCTTATATCTAACTTTGATCCCTCCGGCAAACCCGTAAAGCTGTAGCAGAAGCAGCTACACTTTGAACTGCTCTCTGATGTCAATATGTAAAGAATATATATTCCCTGAAGGCTGGGATTACCAGCTAGTAGTATTTAGATGGCTGTTATTGCTGTCAGTGTGTGTATTTCACATGTTGTTGTTTTGGTGTTGTTGTGCTGGGGTTTAGTGTCCTGACCCTAACCTGGGAGACCCATTCCTATCTCAACACACACACACACACACACACACACACACACACACACACACACACACACACACACACACACACACACCTAGTCCAGGGCCCCGTTTCCCGATAACGATGGATCTTCGCTCGTAAGATCATTCTCCCGATGGATCTTTCGAACCATCGATGATTTCTTTGGAGCGTTTCCCGAAACTCCTCTTAACGTGAACGTGCTTTCACTGCACTCACAATGATCGTAGGATTGTAACTGTCCACTGACACGGTGCTGAAACGGGCTATGTAGAAGGGGGAGACGCAGGAATGTCGCAGGAAAATGGGGTTAAAATGGGTTAAAATATCCCCCCCCCCATCAACGCCAACAGCAGAATAGACTGCAATAATATGAATGCTAAAGATATTAAAACACAATTGATTAGGCCTAGGCCGACACATATATCAGACCTAATCCTGAATGCACTTTGCATATTTATTCACGGCATTTCCCCCCCTGAAATAATTCCATATTACAAAAATCCAAAATAGCTTGTGTGACAACTACATTTATCTTAATGTGCCGATTTCTGAAACATACTTTGCGCAGCAAGAGAGCCGACTTAAGGTTTCATTGATTGGCTCTCTAGTATAGAATATTAAAATGCAACGTTCCATTCATCCATTATCATTCAAACACGGCTATTGCTGACCCGATTAGGAGAGCTTGGTCTAGATCCTGCCCATATTGTTGGGCATGATGAAGTAGGCTATAGGCAGGGTTCGAGTTATGATTCCATTGCGCTGAATTTTGACGGGGGAGGGGGGGGGGGGATATAGGAGGTATGGGCTATTATGACCCGGTTCTTCTCAATGCCGTGGGGGAACGCTCCGTTCACTTGGCATGGGCCCTTCACAACAACGCCAGCTTCTTCGGTTGCTAAGCGACGTCAACGTCTTTGGCTAACTATTTCTCTGCTAATCAACACTACGTATGGTAACAAATAAATTGTAAAAAGACACCTTGTGACACCTATTTTTTCGTTTGGCAAGTAGCCGCTCATAATCGAACATAAGCCCCTTCAGGTCGAAGCACCTCCGTTTCGAGTCGGTGTCCGGTTCGCCCCGTCTGGGCTTATTTTCCCGATAATGACCGGCGTTCTATTATCCCACTTAACGTCAATATTACTCTGCATGTGGAAGGGAAAATAGCTTTATTTGTAATTACAAATTTATGCGGCTGTATTTTCCGAGACCCCCAAAGATATTTGAGTTTACTGCTTTCATGGGAGCCAGACCTCTCTTTATGGGAGCTCAGCTCCCACTGCCTCCCACTTAACTCGAACCCTGGCTATAGGTCTTTCTACACTGCCGAGCCGGTTCTGTCGCAGCTTATTGGCACGCCCGGCGATTTCACCTTCTTATCTCAAGTTTCCTGTGTAAAACCGCAACCCAGTCGCCAAGAAAAAACGTCGACGGTGTACGTTTCCATGAACACTGGATACGTACTATTACAACGTAAAAACAGCGTGTTATACCTACAGTATCCACGCGTGCCGCTGTGGAGGCGGGTTTCGGGGTTTGGGTTTCACGGCTTTCGCGGCAAATTGTGGACACGATTGTTTAGGGGGGGGGGGAGGTAGACTGTTGTTGACCGGGGAGGGGGGGGGGGAGACACGTTTGTTGAGGGGGGGACGACGACACGATTGTAGGGGGGGGGGGGGGGGAACACGTTAGTTGAAGGGGGACGACGACGACGACACGTTTGTTGAGGGGGGGGAGACACGTTTGTAGGGGGGGGGGGGCACGCTCGACAACGAGAGTTGGTTTTTATTGAATGCTCGACAACAAGAGTTGGTTTTTATTGAACGAGACTTCAACACGGAACAGCTGCACGAAACGATGGTCACGTCACTCTCGGTGACGGTGTCGACAACAATGAACACACGAACAATGTTAATAGAACAACACACAACCACATAACATCCCGAACCCATCAACCCCACTTAATCCTAACAACAAAACAAGTTAACAAAAGCCCCATTTGTCAACTGACAACCCCAATTCCCAGAATCCCCCGCGGCTCCGGAACACGGCGTAGCTTATATTAGTCTTTATTATCCGAATGGGAAATGCAATATTTTAGGACAGATACACCATTAAACGCGTTTCTAATGACATTTCTAGCGAGAAATGTACATTTTCCTTACATAATCTTCAGTCAGTGAATGTGTATGATCTTTATTAATCTTTATTATCTGAATGGGAAATGCAATATTTTAGGACCGATTCACCGTTAAACGTGTTTCTAATAACATTTCTAGCGAGAAATATACTTTTTACTTGCATAATCTTCAGTCAGTGATTGTGTCTGATCTTTAGTTTTATAGTTATTAGGATTTGATCGGATCGCTCGCATGTTTCAACGTCAGGTTGTTAGGCTGCTTTCGCTAAACTAGCAGCTCACGTGCTTCCTGCGTTTGTGTTATTAAACTGTTACTTTATGTAACTTTTAATGATATCATCTTGTTAGAAACACGTATATCTGAGAGGCAACCCAGTCGCCAAAAGCATTCGTTGACAGTGTACGTTTCGTGAACACTGGATTACGTCGCATTTCAACATAAAATAGCGTGTTATACACACACACGCACGCACACACACACACACGCACACGCACGCACACACACACACAGACACACACAGACACAGACACAGACACACACACACACACACACACACACACACACACACACACGCACACACGCACACGGTGCATTTCGCTGCTAAAACAACAACAACAAAATATTCCCTCAAATATTATTACTAAAGAACCGTTTTCCAAAGAACGAAATGTAAACCAATGCATTCTGAATGGGAGTGTTTCTCCGATTTTTCCATGCTACACAGAACGAAATGTAAACCCATGCAAATAAAGACTTCATGGTCATAATAATTTAAATATCATTAATCTCCGTGTGTTGGGTGGTATTCTATTTTTTTCAATGGGGCTGGTGCCGTCTCCTTTTGACCTTTTGACCCCAGACTTCTGGGGGAATAGCTGAATCAATTCATTAGTCAATCAGAAGCATGTAAATATCTTCCCGGTGGCGTAGGAGAACGAACAAGGTGTCCTTCAACATCTACACTTCCAGGCGATTGCAACGGTGCCACACATGAGCATATTCGAACATGTTTAATGGTAGTAATTAGCTGTCGAAATTGGAGGCCTTAATCAATAATGAGCAGCTATTGATTTGCTTCCCGATAAAAAATTGTGACAAATGACATGTTATTTAGCATCTACACGTTGAGCTGAGTCCAATGACACCAAGCATGACACTCTAGCTAATGGTAACATGTATTTTACATGGTACACCTAGGTCTAGGACATGATCTCGGTGTAGCAAGAGGGCGAGCTTGATCTCATTGGACTCAGCTTAACGTGTAGATACTAATTAACATGTAATTTGTCAAAAATCTCCATCGGGAAGCAAATCTATAGCTGGTCATTATTGATAAAGGCCTCCAAAATCGACAGCTAATTACTACCCCGAAACATATTCAAATAGGATCATGTGTGGCACTGTTGCAATCGTCTCGAAACGTAGATGTCAAAGGACACCTTGTTTGCCCTGTTGCACGACCGGGAAGATATTTTCATACTTCTAATGGATTGATTCATATTTTAAGGTTCTCGGAGTGAGACTTTAAGCGGCTGCAGCAGAAGTGTTGAGACGAAAGATGATATCAAGACATTAATAGAATATTCCCATTCACATTATGATTCTTCGTCATAACATCCGACCAAACATCCTTTACATTCACCGAGCGAAGATTATGAAAGTCCAGGCCCCCCCTTCCTGCACTCGGGGTCCGACCGGGCCAAGTTTCGGTGCGGGGGTCCCAGTTAGGCCCTAGAATATGGTATTCAAATTTCAGGGCGGTAGGACCTTCCTATCTCAAAAACTGTTTTTCCACCACATTCTGAACCATTAGGTCTCGCAGCAACACTTCTGAAGGGGCTTTGTCCAAATGACAGTCCATTTGGGAAAACTTTTTTTCTCTATGGGCTAGAACTACAAATCTTGGATATGTCGTTCTCGGGGCCCCGGGAAATGTGTGTAAACATTTTAGCATCCCTAGCTATCTCGAAAAGGCCGGAAAAGGGGCGTGACCTCCAACAGTACAGTCAATGTACATAAGACAGAGGTTAGTTTCTAGGCCCCATTTTTTGAGGGATGGAGGTGTACATTTGTGGCTTAATGTGTGTAGACACAGCTGGCCTGTGGCCACGTCTTTGAAGTCTGGGGTCAAAAGGTCAAAAGGAGCCGGCACCACGCCGCTTATGAGATAACAAAAAGTGAATCTGTATTTCTCTCATAACATTTTGTCATTATTGAAGAGAGGCCTGATTCTCAGATATGCATGTTGGACTGTTAGGGTATAGGTCTGGGAAGAACTTCAGGCCAAAATCTTGCAAGCGAGCCGCTGGGTGCAGGTGCAACGAGATGGAGCACTTGCTGTGTCATTTCCTGTAGGGCTGGAGCCACAGGTTGAAGCGTATGCGTCCTTTGAAACCCCCTTTGATATATAAGAGACCCCAAGGTACAGTTTACTTAAATGTTCTCGCCTCAGTCACCTATTGCATCACTTCCTTTAGGGCTTCAGCCTCCTAATTGATCATTGTAGTATAATTGAATGCCCTCTTTCATATTATATGATACTTCCACCACTGGGACGTGGCAACAACTCTCCAAATCCATATGGGGAGGGGGGGGGGATGCTTTTGGACAGTAGGGGTGTACACTAGACATAAATAGGAAGCAAACTCAGGAGAAGGAATGACCTCTCACAAATATTTATTGAATAAATTGTTTCAAATAACCCTGCCTCGTTAAATCAATGAACTTGGTGTTTTGCTTTCAAAAATAGGTTATAGAAGAAGTCTAAACTGCAGAAAATAAAAACATCCAAGCTGCCTTTTAAGGATACCTCGGAATATCTGTCTATTTTTTAACCGTCGGACCCCAGTTTACGACAAAAACAACACAATTTACGGCAGCTCCTTTGCCGCGTGGTTTTTAGAGCCATGTAAGGATTAGAGGGGGCGGTCGATAGCAACCACCATAGCAGCATGACGGTCAAGTGACTGGATGCAGCCCCGTTGAAAAAAATAGAATACCACCCAACACACGGAGATTAATGATATTTAAATTATTATGACCATGAAGTCTTTATTTGCATGGGTTTACATTTCGTTCTGTGTAGCATGGAAAAATCGGAGAAACACTCCCATTCAGAATGCATTGGTTTACATTTCGTTCTTTGGAAAACGGTTCTTTAGTAATAATATTTGAGGGAATATTTTGTTGTTGTTGTTTTAGCAGCGAAATGCACCGTGTGCGTGCGTGCGTGTGTGTGTGTGTCTGTGCGTGCGTGTGCGTGTGCGTGTGTGTGTGTGTGTGTGTGTGTGTGTGTGTGTGTGTGTGTGTGTGTGTGTGTGCGTGTGTGTGTGTATAACACGCTATTTTATGTTGAAATGCGACGTAATCCAGTGTTCACGAAACGTACACTGTCAACGAATGCTTTTGGCGACTGGGTTGCCTCTCAGATATACGTGTTTCTAACAAGATGATATCATTAAAAGTTACATAAAGTAACAGTTTAATAACACAAACGCAGGAAGCACGTGAGCTGCTAGTTTAGCGAAAGCAGCCTAACAACCTGACGTTGAAACATGCGAGCGATCCGATCAAATCCTAATAACTATAAAACTAAAGATCAGACACAATCACTGACTGAAGATTATGCAAGTAAAAAGTATATTTCTCGCTAGAAATGTTATTAGAAACACGTTTAACGGTGAATCGGTCCTAAAATATTGCATTTCCCATTCAGATAATAAAGATTAATAAAGAACACATTCACTGACTGAAGATTATGTAAGGAAAATGTACATTTCTCGCTAGAAATGTCATTAGAAACGCGTTTAATGGTGTATCTGTCCTAAAATATTGCATTTTCCCATTCGGATAATAAAGATTAATATAAGCTACGCCGTGTTCCGGAGCCGCGGGGGATTCTGGGAATTGGGGTTGTCAGATGACAAATGGGGCTTTTGTTAACTTGTTTTGTTGTTAGGATTAAGTGGGGTTGATGGGTTCGGGATGTTATGTGGTTGTGTGTTGTTCTATTAACATTGTTCGTGTGTTCATTGTTGTCGACACCGTCACCGAGAGTGACGTGACCATCGTTTCGTGCAGCTGTTCCGTGTTGAAGTCTCGTTCGTTTAATTTTTTTATGAATGAAGACACCCGAATGCAATAATGAGTTCACTCTATAGTAGGCTAACGATGCTCTTAGCGTCCTACGAGTACCCTGGAGCACTCGTTAGCTACGAGCGTTTTCAAGACGTTCGTTACCAGGGCTTTGACTTTTGCCCAAAAACCATATTCGAAGTTCGTTTTTATATTAATATTAATATTCGAATATATTCGAATATTTATTAATAATATTTGGACCATTAAATGCCTTCAGTAAGACCTGGGATGAATCCGAATACTTAGTACATACTATTTCTGTTCAGTGTCTACTACTTGACCGTACTACACTTGACATGTATTGTGACCAGAGCCCGTCTACGAAGAGCCTGGGCACTTCCTATACGCCCCATTGTACCGATCTTGGTTGTAGTTCCATTAGACATCCACTGGGGGTGATCGCGGGCGAGTCCAGAATGAATGGGAGTCTATGGGGCTAGACGGCTAAATATGTCTCTTTCACTTGCTTGTCGCTGAAATATCGCAAATTTTATTGTAGATTCCGCAAGTTCAATATAGATTATAGTTCAAAAGTCGAATGAATGAGTACTTATGTCCTTTCGATTTCTTACAGTTTGGGCCGTTGTTGGCCGTACACGCTAGCATTCTGCTAATGAATGCCGATTGGTCAGGGACGGACTTGCGACTGATTATGACCAGAGACCCCTCTTGACGGCATCTGAAGCTGAAGCACGATCAGAAACATTCCGTCGAAGTTAATTTTTTGCGTACTGTATTTATATATTCCTGCAGGCCCTTTTATTTTTTATATAGTTATTTATGGTGAAAGTACATGGGCATAATGGAATTTCTTCCATTTCTTGTGTTCAATGTTCAATGTGTTATGGTAGGTACGGTATGACCACCTTAAATAATAGTCAATGTCCCGCTCAATATCATTTCATGTCATTGTCTATTTTTCGAAAATAAAGATAGTTTAAGAAAGAAATGCCTCGTAAATGTGCAATGATAAACTGCTCTAACAGTGGAAACGGATTGTCCATCTTTTCGTTTCCCAAGGACAGAAAAGGGTAACGTTCTTGCTTGCTCCTGTATGAATGGTCCTAGGCTACCTGAGGCTGCACCTGGTAGGGAAAGTTGCGCTGGAGCCCGGGTAAAATCGCGAGTGTCGAGACTCAAGCACTTAACTTACCTTAACCGATTGTTCCATACAAATTGTTTGTTAACGATTTAACAACTTCAACATCTGCTATTACTGTAGTTCCTTTTTTGTAGGACTTACTTGGGCTAATGACCTTGCACAGAGCGAAAACCATCTACACCACTGGTCATTGATTGCTATGCATGATTCACTGATCTTTACAGATGGGTTTGTTTTAAGCCATTGAATATAATTGCTCTGCCCTGCAACACATTATAAGCTACGCATGATTGTTAAATGAGAAATATGGTCTGGGTCACATTGAAACAGTAACAGTTGTATAACAGTAATTATACAAACATTATACCAACATTGCAACAGGCAAGTTTATTCAAACATCACAATAACAAGAACACAATAAGAACAGTAACTAATAGTAAATAATAAAAAAGAAGATAAATGATTTAACAACACTGAACATACAGAACGGAGGCAGGGAAAAAGGACAGAGGAAGAAGACTTGTCCGTTGTCACAGCATGTCCAACTGTAGAGATCAAGAAAGGAAGAGGCATGAGGAGGAGTACAACAGAACACTGCTCTCTAGGAAATTGTTTACTGATGTAAATTTAGTTGATGCAGTCTTAAAATTATGATTCTAATCCAGGTTTCTATTTCAGGAGAAAGAAATGGCTCATAATCGTTACTAAAAAAAAAGCTTTATCATCGGCACTAGTGAGGATTAAAAAAAAAAAACACTCTGGAAGTTACATACATATGTAAAACATTCGCGCATTTCTTTTTTTTACATTAGCTCACTAAAACTCTGTAACTAGTAAGCAAGAAAAAGCCTTACCTCCAACAGCTGGTATTATCGTTGCGGGAAGTGCTTCAGAAACTGCCGTAAAGCAGTACCTCGGACAGTATGACAATGTGTGACGTCATCGTATTTTTTTAACACCTTTTTAGAACAGATACTTGACCTTAAAAAATGCAATATTCAGCTGAGTTTATTATTTTAGCCCCACCTTTTGAATGCAACTTTCAAATTACTTTTCAAATTACGGCTCCCATTCATTCTGGACTCGCCTACGAGCGCCCCGCGTGGACAGAGATTATTACTGCAACCATTCCATAAAACCGGATCTAACCAGCGAGTGCCCATTCTCCTCATATTAGACATTCTCTGTTGTGACTTGACATGTAGGCTATATAATGTAGTACCGTCTACAGCTATGCGTAGAACGCCACTGAACGCTTCCGAACACCGCCGAATCTCCACCGGATGTTTGGAGATGACGTATCTCCCCTCAGATGCCGGCAAAATTACCTTGATAAGTTACCTGTTTTCCGTCTTGTCATCGTTGCTATTAAATTAAAAATGTCTCTTTTTACTTAATTACTTACTTTACTTTTTTACTCTTTTTAATGTCTCTCTTTTTCGCCGCTTTCTACAACGTCTTTCTAAGCCGCTGTTGGTAGTGTCGGGTCAGCTCTTCTTCGTTCGTTACCAGACTCTGGTTGCATTGTGGGATAGCGTAGTGACCTACCGTTGTATACTGTGGCGGTAGTACGCATTCGGAAACGTTTTCCGTCCTACACAATGCGTACTGAGCATTCAGACGCGCTATATTTGTGGCGTACTACAAAATGCATACTATAAGTATGAGTATTCGGATTCAGGTTTGGGCTTTGCGAGGTTTGTTTACCGGCATTGCTATGGTTACCGGTCTTGCGTGCTCTAATCAATACTACCATTACCGTGGTCATTACAATATTATGAATAGACTGCGTCGGGTTCTCCGACTTCTCTCCCTCTTGGCCTGCCCATGACAGGTTCGAACAATATGGGCTGCCTAATATTCGTTCGAGTTCGCAGTCAAAGCCCTATTACCAACGATGCTTTCGGGAAACGGTGTGAAATCTGTCCGATGCTCGTACGACCCATTCTGCGATCCACTTAGGCTAACGATGCTTTCGGGAAACGGGGCCCAGGTGTGAGTGTGTGAGTAATTTTTTTACGTATAAGCCGTTTTCACACATGTTTGTCGCATTTGTATATCAGAGGCCTGTTTCAGGTAGCTGGTTTAACATACTCTGAGTTTAATCCTGCGCTCTGAGTTGGTTGACTCAGAGTCCAGGGTTGAAAAGCAACTCTGGGTTTTCGGTTTCAGAACAGGTGTCAGTGTTGGGTTAATCAACTGAGTATGTTCACTCTGGGTTGAGGGCGTGCCTGTTAACTATGAAGAGCCATCATCAATGGATCTCTGATAACATGATCAAACATGGACCAAAAGCGTAGATCCACTTACTTTTCCCCCACGGAATTGGAAATTCTAATGAACGCGTATGCCGAGCAGTTACCCATTTTAACAAATGGGTAACTGCTCCCGCGGCAGCGAGAGCGTGAGAGAGAGCTCGGCAGCAAATAGCTGAACAAGTCAATGCGTGAGTAAAATAAATTAGTAAAATAAAATAAAAATAAGAGGAAAGTTTAATATCTTCCACTTATTCAATATGTAATTTGTGTGTGTGTGTGTGTGTGTGTGTGTGTGTGTGTGTGTGTGTGTGTGTGTGTGTGTGTGTGTGTGTGTGTGTGTGTGTGTGTGTGTGTGTGTGTCAATTTACGCAGGAACAACCCGAGTTGCCCCAAGAGGACTTGGCAGCAAATGAAGATGAAGTACAAAAATATAGTTCAAACAGGTAAACTAATGTTTAATTGAAATCAAATCAATTGTGCTGTTTTGCCTACTCTACCTAATTTAACAGCTATATTCAACATGTGATGGGCCTATATTTAAGCAGGAAATGTAAGTAGTACATTTCTCAGCCACCCCAACACTGCCAATATTCAATAGGATTTATATATATTAGAAGGCTACTCCTAGGCAAAATGCATTATTTATATATATATATATATATATATATATATATATATATATATATGTCTTCAAAATAGCGCTTACTGAATATTAGGGTAACATTTTCCTCCATGTTAGCAAATCGAAAAAAAGCAGAGCCCCGGCAGACTGGAGGGGGTCCACCTCTGCAGCCCTCACAGAGGCTGAGGAGATGGCCCTCAGCCAACAGAGTATGGGTCCTGTGGCGAGGGTGGGTCCAGCGCGTTGCAAATTAGATGGGGCAATATTCTGGCTCAAGTAATAATTTCACTGTCTAATCATCTTCTTCCAGTTACTGATGGCGTCATCGCCCCACTTGAACCAGATGTCCTCACCAACCTCCATGCAATTGTAACAATTCTTCACCTTCCACAGATTATTAATAATGTTTTGGTAATTGCTGAACACAACCGTTAATGTCATTACAGGAAGATGATGGAGAAACATTGTCTGCGGCATTCGAAAAGGAAGAGGAAAGGCCTATTGAGGTTAACACCTTTTAAAAATAACATCTAAAAGTTGATGATAGCGTTGTACAATTTAAAACTGCCATCTTCTTTCTCTCAAACAGGATGAAATTGAATCCAATGAGAGGCCATCCACTTCTAAATCACAGCTTACCTCTGTAAGATTCTCCCTGGAATTATAATGAAATGCTCTACTTGGAAATGTGAAATCCAATGTCATTTTTTGCATTCCTATTACTTCCAGTCAAAGAGCTATTTAAAATCTATCTAGAATAGCAAATACACAAAGCAGACTTGGAAATGGACCACCTTAGGCAAAAGATGCAAAAGGATGCTTTGGAGATCCAAATTTTGGAACATAAGTTAAAGGTGGGTGAGGTGCAAACTGGGATACTGTTCCCTCCCTGCTCTAAAAACATACCCAATATGAATGACTTTGTTATTCGGTGGGATAAGTTATTTTGTTGAACAGTTTACTCAAAGGGTTTTACTTCAGTGAACAATGCAGATGATTATGCTGAGCATGTGCATGTAGAGAAGAACAGCATCTGGTTAAAAGCAGTACCAGGGTCTTTTCTGCCCGGCCCTTGCATTCTTAAAATGAGTTTCTTGACTTCCAGCAGTTATAGGTCTGTGTGGTTAGTCAGCTACTCTGATCATGGGAAAGCCACAACGTTAAAGTGACTGTAGTACTGAGCGGGTGGGATGCACGGGGCGGATCATTCTGCACATGCGTTAATTGTGTTAGAAAAAAACAACTTAAACTTAAAGCATGCCCCCGGTGCGTTTGACAGTTAACATGGGGGCTGAGAACGTGGTCTAAATAAATTATAGATTGCGCTGAAAAACGATAGCGCTCGTGAAGAAAATTATCAGGAAAAGAAAGTATATCCAACCGGGGTCTTAATAATCGTTCCTCACGGAGATCCCTTCTGAGGATCGCAGCCTCTACGTCCACAGGCTCTCGTGGAAAAGGACATACCATTTCTAACACTTCCTTCTGTCGGAGAGCTGCCTTCAGCCTTATAGACAACAAACTCAGAGTAGGTCTAACCACTTCCCGAGCAGGTTAGACCCACGGCATATGTTGCCGCAGCAACTAACTCTCGGTTGCGCTGAACCTGCTACCTGAAACGGAAAACCCAGAGTTTCCACTAACTCAGAGCGAACAAACTCAGCGTTGCCTCAAAACCAACTACCTGAAACAGGGCTCAGCTTTTTGGTTTGGTTCAAACCAAACAAGGCAGGTGTGAATACGCCCTAAAACTGTTAAATTTTTTGAACGAAGGTAAACGGTTGAAATTTGACCGAGTTACGATGTCTTAAGAAATTAAGGGCGTATTCACACCAGGAAAGTCCTTAGTTCGATCTCTCTGACCAAAACGCAATGTTTATTTTTTGGTTTGGTGCGGTTCCTTTTCACATTGCAATTTTTCACAACAGTCCGAAAATTTGTCAACGACGCACGTGTGTGCATGGATCGTTCAATCATTGGACAAGACGGTCGGGGGAGGGGTAACGCAGGGTAACGCATAAAAAAAAAGAAAACAAAGTAAACTAACTATGGAGATTATGGAGTTTCAGCATGCTGCCATCGTTATGCTTATACTAATTGGTTTCAAACATTTGCAGTACTTTTGGAGCATCACAGGCGTTTTGGCCCAAGGTCGATTTTATGATGTTATGCTATCCGCTGGCGGACCACTCGAACGCCTTCTCCCCCATCCTTGTACTGAATGTGTTCTCCAACATACTTTTTATGATGGCGTCTGCTCAAATATCCAAAAGACATTTCGTAAAAAAAAAAAAAAATCCCCAAAAGTTTAGGATAATCACACAGGTTATGCGAGAACATATTTATGTCAGGATAGGCCTACCAGGCTCCAAGTCGTCACATGGCTCAATCAGACAAAACAACTATAACCACATTGGCATAGCAATCGCACCGTGTGTAGCTGCTACTAGCTGCAATCTATATATATACATTGCATACTAGCTGGAGCACCAACCAGAATCAGATCACAATCGCTTAGGACCTTGGGTAACCTTTTGCCAGGTCATCACGAGCAAACAGAACCAGCAGCAAAGTTTACGTAAACCAATTTCTTACCTTATGTGGCCCTCCACATGCAGGCTAGATGATGTATCCATATCGTTATCCAGTGTCACAAACATGCTTTTTACAGGAAGCAAAAGGACCGGCTATTTTCTGAATAAAAATGTCAATTTTGGCTGTCTGTCTTGAAACTTCTCCAGTGCGTCCACTGTACGTTCACACCAAACGCGATGGGGCGACAGGATCCCATACAAAGTGAACGTATAGACGCGTGTCGGTAGAATTTTTCGCGAGGGAAAACCGGCGACAAGTTTTGATTTGTCGCGCCACTCTTTCGCCGTGCACAGGCGAGCGCGTTCACGAGGATTTGTGGTGAGACAAATTCGCTTGAGTTGAAATATTTCAACTTTGACACGAATTTCGCCTGATGACAGCCAATCAGCGTTCAACCGTCAAACTAAGTGCAGTGCAGTGCAGTCCGGGGTGAACTGCAGCATGGAGGAGAAAGTGATTGTTGCCGTTTGCGACTCTCGGAGCTCTATGGTATATAATATAATATAATTGTATCTATAATATCACGGCCAAAAGCTCAGTGCGCCTCCGGATGGCCGTAGCGCAGTGAGCTCTCATAGGGATTGGGCTTCTCGGGGTTTGTTTACCGGCGTTGCTATGGGTTCCGGTCTTGTGTGTTCCAACGGTTTATTAGGTAGGCCTATCTGATTAATGATGTCTTTGTGCGCGCCTATCGCATGATTTTAGACTCTACGATTTCGGTTGAGTATGTGGGGATTTTTTCAGTCGCAATTGGTTTGCACATTTTTAAAAGTGGTGGGGACAAAATTCGTATTTTAAATAGTGGGGGGAACATGTCCCCCCCGTCTCCCCGTAATCGACGCCTATGAGTGGTGCATCCTAATGGAGCAGATGATAGTTGTAAAGCTGCTGAGCTTCTGGAAGGTTTTGTTATTCCAAGCATTTGAATAGGAACACAAATTGATAAAATAAAACTAAATTAATCATCAAACTTGCGTTGAACATGTGTGTGCGGTTCCCTGCGTTCCCCCGGGAGATTTCAGCAGAACAGCTGACAGAGAGCTGGAGTGATGGTGGGGTAACCTCCTCTGTCAGAGTAGCAGCGCTGCACATGTGTTTAGCAGGTCCTGCGGTAGCCTTTTAATGCTGCCATCAGCCGTGTCCAATGGGATCAGGGTGGTTTTCCACCATGAATTTAAAACTGCGGTGGAGCAACACGGCGAACATCCACGTTACCATACATACATTCCCGTTTAAATGTCAGGATCCTTACCAAGTACTTGTGACTATAGGAGGTTAAGTGAACTTTGATGCACTCAACCCTTGCTGGAAGGAATGGTGAGCCGCAAAGGGGCATGTATGTGTGTGAATATTTAGCAACGCTGTGCGGCCATTTGCATTCCAGTCTACCCAAATAGGATGTAAATGGAAGCCCTGAGGGCCAAAGGCTTCAGGAATGGAGCACAGGGCTGCATACCAATAACCGCAGTGTGCAAGCTACATTACGCTTCAGCTCTGGGGAAAACCTTGCTGGTAGCAGGAGAAGCGGAGAAAAGAGGAGACAACCGTGTAAACAAAATATTAAAATGACTTGGATTCTTGCGAACCCAAGTTAAAGTGCATCAATTCTGTTTGTTGGTTCATTTCACTTTCAAAGTAAGTCAGTCGGAAGCGCTCGTACAAGGGGGATGTGTTTATCCATTACTCTAACAAGCCTGGGGAGACTCCAGGCTCTTATTCTCTACGAGTGTGTATGATATAAGAAAAGGTTCTTGATGTGTCACACAGATGGTATACATTATTATGAATATGCGCTTTCAGTGTTGGCTTTTAGGAAAATAAATAAACACACACACACACGCGTGCACACACACGCACACACACACACACACACACGCACACACACACACACACACACACACACACACACACACACACACACACACACACACACACACACACACACACAAACACATATACAAACATACAATTTAGTAAATGTAGTAAAAAAAAAGTGAATGGAACTTGTTAATAAGGGTGTGTGTGTGTGTGTGTGTGTGTGTGTGTGTGTGTGTGTGTGTGTGTGTGTGTGTGCGCGCGCATGTGTATGTGTGTGAGAGAGTGTTTATCTTTGTGTGTGTTTTTGTAGTCCAAACTCCTGTGTAAAGTAAATGGGGATTATCTCCTCTCCCCTGTGAGCCTGACAGGAAGAAGTCGGGAGAGAAAATGAATGAAAACAAATTATCACTGCATGTCAATTTTCTTAAGCACTGTGGAACATAATGAATTTTGAATGCATATTAAATGTGCATCTATAATCACTGCTTTGGTGAAAGTGGCTTCAATTTAATAACATGAAATAAGTAAAGGTTATGATTCAAACACTCTATATTGCTTTGCCATGACCTTATTGGCAAAGACTTAGAGTAAGCTTGATTACTGCAATGGTCTCCTTACAGGTCTCCCAAAACAAACTCTAAGGAAGCTTCAGCTTGTTCAGAATGCTGCTGCTAGAGTTTTAACAAAGACCAAAAAATTTGAACATATTACACCAATTCTTAAATCGTTACATTGGCTTCCTGTAGGTCAGAGAATTGATTTTAAAATCATGTTGCTAACCTATAAATCCCTACATGGTTTAGGCCCAAAATATTTAACTGATATGCTTCCACTACATAAGCCTTCTAGAACACTAAGATCTTCTGAGACCAATCTGTTAATTATCCCCAGAGTAAACACGAAGCATGGGAAAGCAGGATTTAGTTACTATGCAACAAATAGCTGGAATAAACTCCCTGAGGATTTAAGACTTGCCCCAACTCTGAGCACCTTTAAAACAAGATTGAAGACTTTTATGTTTGCTTTAGCTTTCTGCTAAATCTTAAATACTTTATCTTTATTTTACTAAAATGCCTTTTTAACTTTCCCTTTATTTTCTATTTTTACCAGAAAAATACATGATCTGATACCAGAGAGAAAGGTTGTATAAGGGTTAGAGTCCTGAGTTTGTTTGTTTGTATAAGGGTTAGAGTCCTGAGTTTGTATTTGTGTAAGGGTTAGAGTCCTGAGTTTGTATTTGTATAAGGGTTAGAGTCCTGAGTTTGTATTTGTATAAGGGTTAGAGTCCTGAGTTTGTATTTGTATAAGGGTTAGAGTCCTGAGTTTGTTTGTATAAGGGTTAGAGTCCTGAGTTTGTTTGTATAAGGGTTAGAGTCCTGAGTTTGTGTCCAAGTTCTGTCTGGGTTAGAGTCCTAGAATCTGGATTGGAGTTCCAGAGAAAGGACCAAGTTCCTTTAGGTCGGGTTGTAGTCCCGACTTGGGTTCCAGAGAGACTGTTGATCTGATCTTAAATACATTGCACTTTCAATTTTACTTACTAAAAAGCCTTTTTAACTTTCAATTTAATTTTCTCTTAAATACATTGCACTTTCTATTTTACTCATTTCTTGCATATGTTTTCTTTTACTTATCTATTATTTTATTTTATTGTATGACAATGTTTATCTGTGAAGCACTTTGAGTCTGCCTTGTGTATGAAAAGTGCTATATAAATAAAGTTGCCTTGCCTTGCCTTGCCTTATTAACTGTGTACTAAATCAAAATCCTAACCAGCCATTTTTGTACGATACTTATATATTTTTGTTAAAATGAATGAGAACTAAAATAATGAATTCTTTGTTGTAAGATTGTAGATTATTTCTATGTCTATAGATATATATTTGTAATTTAGCTTCCATCCAAAGCATACAGATACAGATACAGTGTGTAAAGGAGAAGTTGGAACGATGGCATCTTAATCAAGGTCACCTCCACATAGGATGAGGACAGTGGGAATCAAACCAAGAACCTTGTAATGGGTAGAAGTATCCAACAGTCACTGCACTGCACTTTACATTCAAAAGAAAACATGCCATCCCAAGCAGAATAGAGAGAAACACAGATATAGCCTTTGTCGTCTTCCCTTTGCCAGGGTACCTAGGGGTCTTATCGGCGTACGAAACAATAAGGACACCTGCGATGGGACTCCCTCAATGTCTTAAACACTGACACAGATAGACATTCAGCCAGACACATACAGCTGCATTCGCTAAAAGTCACACATTTAATCATGAATATAGACACTCATATCCAGTCATGCTCATACAAGCAACCACACACTACATGCACTAGTGCAGTTAAATCTCAAAATTATGCATTTTGTTGCGGACACACAGGGCAACTAGCCTAATAATAACTGTATTCTGACATTGGAAAGATAGGACCGCATTACCACATGAGGGAATGAGGTCAACCTTCTCAACGAAGGCCCTCTATCATGCAGTGAGGATATGCAGCGCATTTTATTGCATACTAATATATAAATTCATACATTCATCCTGTTTGCAGGGAAAATCTAATGAAGAGCTTGGGAGCTGTCACTAATGAACTGTCACACATGCGATGGTCCAGTTCATCCTCGCCTCCCAGTTTCCAGGCCCTAATCCCTGGCTATGGTCAGTATGATTTATTAGCTCAGTCCAACCTGAAGTTTTCGATATTATGGTTCAACACAAATGTATGCAAAGTTGTATGGCTAGTTTTTGACACCTGCTTCCATGCCCCGATTCTCTTAATTAAACTTGGCTCCAGAGGACTTCCGTTTTATGTAATCTTCGTTCAGTCTGATCATTCACCTCGTTAAAGTGTTCTCGTTGGATTAGGCTACACATCTTTTTGAAAGTTTTAAATGGTACTGTATGTCATTTGGCCCCACTTACACCTGAGTGAATACACGAAAAAGAGTATTCGGAATACGGTGCAAAAGCCAAAAACAAAAAAACAAGCTGATGGAAGTCGAATAACATCCGGACCAGAGAGGCCTCCTGCCCTCCAGGTCTCTGTGTCCCTGGTTGTATGGTGTGTTTAAAGCTCAATGATTAACATGGGGGGAGCAGACTGACAGCAGCTCATATGGCTCAGCGACGGCCGGGACGGAGGAGTTTGAACTCTGCCCTGGTGGACATGAAAGATGTCAGGAGAGCATTCCTCAGCAAAAGATACAAGAGAAAGATTTCAAGAGGTCCACTGGCATGTGAGGATCAGTGCCGAGTGAAGTTGAGCGAAAAGTCATTGACGTTGAATGTTCTGCTTGTGCGTGTTTTTTCTTCGCCTCTCAACAGAAGCCCCATTTCATTATTACTTTTCTTTTTTGTTATGCTTATTCTTGTTCACACAAAATCCCATCGTAGCTCTCCCTCCTGAATAACCGACAGTACTGCAGAACATCTGGCCAGGTTGTTTTGTTTGTCACACTTACATTACCCTACTTCAGTCTTTGTTAAGCCCTACCTGTTTAATGAGGCAATGCATTGTGATATGGAAGTTATGGAACCAACAGTCTCTGAATGGCATTTACTTTTGTCCAGTGGATAGAAAATAATTGCTACCCTTCTGCGATTAAGTCTTTGATTGGTGAACAAAATGTGTGGTTTTCTTGGATTTCCACCCTTATTAATGAAGCTCCGTCCAAAGCTATAACTGTTGAATGTGGACTTGGCGAGACTTGGAAATCACTAAGCTTTATTGTTCTATCAGAAGAGATACAAAATCTCTCTCTCTTCCACCGGCCAATATTTCTGGCTGGGTCTGTTGTGATCGAATTATGGTTTTGAATTCAGTGCACACTGCACACTACATCACAGAACAAACAACTTCACAAATGATGTGTTTATAACACAGAGAACTGTTAATATAAGTATTGATTAATCAGCACTCATTTTCAGTGCCTTTAGGAACGCAATAACATTTAATAATGACAGGATTATTTTTGAGATGAATGTTGCCCATGTTGCTCATGAGATCACAGTGATAGAGCGGTTTTCAAACCCAGATCTAGGATCACACGTGTGAAAGTATCTGCATCCGAAGCATTGGCAAGCATTCAGTTTCCATGTATGGTTAAAGGGTTCATAGAAAATGCTGTTCACGCAAATTTCTTCATGAATCACAACCAATGTGGAATTGGCTGCAAGTAATCCTAATCAGCAAGTAGGCCAAATTTACCCCTGTTTACAACCTTAATAGTCCATAAGTACTAGCGGGTAAACCCCCCTTGAAATAATTAAAGCCTTTGCATTAGTAAGAAGCCTATGTACATATTCAGTCTATGCTACCTTTGTTGAAGAAGACCGATGGGCAAACTAAAAGGGATTTCAGACAACTTTAAAGCATTTACAACCAAATGAGGAAAACAGAAAAAGCTCCTGCTTCTATACGCATCAATTTCCCTACGGTTCGTAGTCATGTTTTATACAAAACCGTGTTCCTTTCCAGGAAACAGGTTTGCATGGGGAGGAAACAGCCCTAGCACATACCCGAGTAGAGTAAAACTAATTTGATTCTGTGAAGCCATCTGAACGACACAAGAGCTAGATATATGTGTGATGCATTGCTCTCTCGCTGTCTCCGTCTCTCCATCTACGTATCCCTCCTCTCTTTCACCCCTCTCAACGGCACACTAAATGACAGAAACCCTCTGGCATCCATTCGCATAAAAAAAAAAGTCTGTACACACATCCATTCAAAATCCGATGCGTTGAGGGTGTTATGTTAGCCAATGAGAGGTCAACACAACAATGTATATACCTGCTGTACTTTGCTGCGTGGTTGAACAACAACAACAAACAATTACAGTGTTTCCGCATGCTCTCTCTCTGCACCTATTCACTGCTAATGAAGAGAAGGGGGAGACTAGTGTACACCACATCCCATCCATAAGCCTCTGTGGACAACAGCATCCTTTCACTAAATAGCCAGTGCTGCGATAAAACTTGAATTGCCCCCATATTAGCGTGCCATTGTTTTCTTATGTGCGTAAATATGGTGCACTGCTTAACTATAGGCCTATATCACATTCACATCATAAATTGGCAAAATGCTTTGGGAAGCAGGAAAGAATGCATATGCTCCGAGTCTTTTTAAGGGATGTTCCTAAAAACCTTTTGTTTTCTTTATCCAGAGGTTTTACGAACGACTAGTCGCCCAGTCAAAAAATGGAAAACGCCTAGAAATTGGTAAAAATGTAATATTGTCTAACGTGAGTTAAAGGTATAGTACGTAATTTAACAAAATGTGTAGTTTGACGTAGTCGTGAAGTCATGAAGAAGCGTTGGCATGTGCCATGTGAAAATTGTTGTCTTCACCACCATAGCCGGGAAAAATTTATATGAAGTGAATCATGTTCAATGGATCAATCAACAATTAATAAATCAACAGTTGTGTCAATTGATTAAAGTATTATTCTGCTACAATGAGTGATGTTTATTCACGCTATCTTGTTTCATTCTAATGAAATAGCCACAAGTCACATAACATTAATTGATTGATTAGTTGACTACCCAAACAGATAACGTTATGCAGTGAATTTGATGGTGGTGTAGTCAGCGCTGATATCTGTGGTCAAAATCACTATGAAAACAAATTACTTCATGAGCATGTTGGACATTGTTATCGGAACACATTACAGTTTTCCCAAAAATTCGATTCAATTTGTGGTGGTACACCGTCATAGCTGAAATTACAAGGTACCTTTACCACTGGATAAAAGTGGATCCCACTAGCTCTGCAACTGTTAAGAGAACAGTGTGGACAATTGAGCTCTAATGTGGGTGTAACACACATAGAATACATTTATAGATTCAACTGACCTCCATGCGAGTACATTGGTGGAAATTAACTTTTTCACACCAAAAAAAGCCTCTAAAAATGAATGCACACTAGCCGCGTTTACATGGACACATCTGTTCCGCATAGAAATCTATGCGGATCAGATGTGCCATGTAAACGCGGCTACTGAGATTTAGATTGTTCATTCGACTCAAGTTTTTTGGTATTACTGGCGTCCCTGATATTAAATCTTGAACACCGGATTGATTATATTAATGAAGTCGGCCAGCCGTGCTCTCTGCGGGGAAAAGCCAAGAACAATCCTTCCTCCCCTGATGATGTTCATGGGCTATTCACAGACAGTCTGTTGCCAATTTGCTGGTGAGGAAGAGCTAATCAATGTGTTTCTCTCAGCTCTAAAATGTAATACAATTTTACCAATTTTAAATAGTAAAAAAAAAAGAATCTGGCAATGTACGGGAAGCTATCGATCAAGGATGGTGTCGTTCTCTCCGACTGATATAAAAGGGACTATGAAATGACCCGTCAAAGTAAAGTGTGTGTGGGAAACACAGCAATAGCTTGGTGGCTGGTATGAGCCACTCGTCAAAAAGGACATCGTAGTAAGCTAGATCGATATTTAACTATCAATAAATAATCTCTCTCCTGGATTGCTGTTTTTCGCTTGTTTCCCAGGAGGTTAGTGGGTAAAGGGCATATGACGCCATTCACAAGCAACCAACTGTAACAGACTGGTACTGTTTCTCAACTGTCAATTTATTGTGTATGTTTGACTTTTAATCCATCACTTGTTATCTTGGCATTGCATTGACATAAAATCATACTTATCGTACTTAAAGGGACACTGTGTAATATTTTATGTCATTTATTACCTCAAATCAACGTATTCATTCATAATAAGTCCTCATTGGTGTAAAATTATCTCTGCCAAAAATCTCACTTATCCTCCTGAGCGAAGAATAATTAATATGTAGTTACATAGGACGGGTAAGCTTCATGGAGGCTTCCATGTTCTTCCGGTCTATGAACTGCCGAGAGGGACAAAAAGCACTAAGTGGTACAGGAAATGCAAACGCGTTTTCACTCTGAGCCAGCGTGAATGATGACTGAAATAATTCACTATCTTACTCGAGGAGTAATTACTCATACATCATTAGCTTACACTAATGATTCAATGCAGTTTGAAATTTGTTTAAAATAACGAACCTCATCATCACTCGAATGACTCGATGAGGTAGTGTTGGATGTCATGACACAGCTTCTTGGCACATACTGCCCACTGTTGTTTTTGAACAAGCGAGCACTATTAGTTTGAATGCAATATACAATTGTACCACCAGATGGGTGGTCCCTTTAAGTAAAACTAGAACACCTCTACATGAGGTGTTCTGCACCCTTCATGAGGCTGCTATAAGGTTTTAGCCAAGTCTTCTTTATAGTCCATTTTAAATTGTATGTTGGATCTACACAAGGCTTGATAATATGTAATTATTCTCCTTCGCTCCCTCCATGGTTGGATGGGTGGTGGACCAATAGGAGCGGTGGGGGGGGGGGGGGGTCAGTGTTCTGGACCCCGCTGTTACACAGAGTCCTCTGGGCCAACCAGCATGCCCTGCGGCAGCTCACTTAATGGGATGGCAGCAGGACTGCTGATCAAGCATACCGAGGCTCACACACACACACACACACGTACGCACACCCACACACACACACACACACACACACACACACACAGTATTGACATTTTCCAGTATACTTTGCACATGCACATAGTGAGATCACACTGCAGAATATATAGTGGCAAAGAGAGAACCCCAGCATTATTTGAGCAAGACAGACCACTGTGTGGTACATGCATGCCTGCACTCCTTACACACACACAAACACACACACAAGTAATTGAGTGAAAGGCATCCTCCAGGCTGAGCCTCACTCCCCTGGAGCCCCTGCTGTGTAGTAGTGGTGTGGTGTCAGAGAGCCGGCGTTGTGCACGTGACACCACTGCCCCAATGCCATGTGTATATTTACTTGCACTTTGCCAGAAAAAGGCACCCTATAATCCACTATGAAAGATAACCACATTCACCTTCATGAAGGATTTATAAAAGATGTATTATATACAGTGACACCCACAGAGAGAGTGTAAAACGTAATATTTACCTGGGGAGCAAAAGGGGTCACCTGGATAGGGAGATGCCCCTTAGAAACAACTTCTTTAACAGGGTATCGACCAGTCACTGGCATTATGCCGCCTGCCTTGTTCTCGTCTCTCACACACAAACACCCACACATACACACACAGACACACACCGGCTTCTTCTCCAGCCCACTTTTACCTGGTTCTTAATCTCTGTCACCGCCCCCACCCCCAACGACAGACTTCAGCCAACACACACAACGTAAGTTGGCGATCAGACCTGAAGACGCCCACGGGAAGAGGAACCTTGTTATCATGCGACGTTAGCATCGTAGCATTCCGGTGTTCACCGAGCAACTGTGAAGATAGAAGAGGGACAGATCGTCACCGTGTTGTCCTTTCCAGAGCTGTACCACCCTGCCATGAAGGAGTGGTTTAAGTAAACAACATGACCTTAATAAAGCCAATGCTACAATGACAAGGACAATGCTACAGTAAAAGGGCAATGCCACACTCAACCTAGGGGACTTAACCGTGCTCCTCAAGACATGGACGGTGGGTGGTGGTGATGGAAATCCGGTCTATTGTTTGAAGACAATGGTGCTCCATTTTGTCATGCAGAAGATCTCTCCCTGAGTGTATGTGGTGAAGGCTTGTTCAACCTGTGCAAATTGGTTTCTCAATGCACAACAGATGTGAAGCTTCCCAGCTGCAGAGTCCAATCTGGCAGGTGAGGCTGCTTAAACCAGCCATCACACACTCCAACATACCCTCAACACCAAATTGAGGCTTGGGAGAAGACCCAGCCGAGGCCTACTCCCCCCTTCCCTCATCCGAACACACTCTTCCACCAGATGTCACACAAATGGGCAATTAGGTGACCCTACTACATCAGTGCCACAGCAGTCTGTGGTAATCGCTGCAACACCTGATCCAGTGTGAAAGAGCCTTAGGATGCTGCCATGACCTGAGGCTAAGAAGTAACAGGCATACCGTCTTTGGGATGAGCCGTTAAGCCGAGGACCTGAATCCCTGTGGTCACTAAATATCCGGTGACACTCAACGCAAGAGCAGAGATGCTAACTCTGGTGTCCTGGCCAAATTACCAACCCTTCTCTTGTCCCAACATGGCCCCCTAATCATCTCCCGGTTTCTAATTTGATAGTTTCATCACTACGCACCGCACCACTGTGCAGCCAGTGTGTGGTGAGCATTCTGGCACATTCTTGCAGCCGTGCATCACCCGAGTTGGTGCTAGACACTGGTCGTGGCTGAGGTGTACCTCATTGCCTCCCCCCTCCCTCATACACACATGCACACACACATACTCACTTTCTAAAGCGCTTTGGGTACCTAGAAAAGTGCTACATAAATGCAATCAATTATATAAAGAGGTTAAATCCTGGAATAAAAAAATAAAAATAGGAAGAAAATGTCTTTTGTGTGGTACTCTTTTTTTTTCTTTCTCTGCTTGAGTGAGTTATTATAAAAGAGCCAATCCTGCCTTATGGTAATGTGGTGCAAGTTATCTTTTAAAGCCTTTTTGAAATGGAAATGTCTATAGGAAGAGAAAGATAACTGGGTTACAGCTCAAAAAGAAACACAAGGGATCAACAATATTTTGGGGGGTTTTGCATTTCTAGGCCTGTTAAATAGTTGCAAATACGCAAAGCAAGTTTTCTCTAGACAGCAGATTACGCAATGGATTGGGCCTTCCCTTTTTAGCACACTTTTTCTTAAGGTATAACAGTAAATGAGAATTGTTGTATTTATTATTATTTATTTATTTTTTAACTATCTTTCAGTTCTTTTCTCACAGATATTTCAAAACTTGATAAGGAATTGTATCAGGCAAATGTATAAATGTATGTTGTTAATTAAAATTCATTATATACCCAATTTACAATTACGGAATTTAACAGATGCTTTTATCATCGGTTACATCAGTTAATACACACATTGACACACCGACGGCAGAGTCAACCATGCAAGGCGACAGCCAGCTTGTCAGAAGCAGTTAGGGTTAAGTGTCTTACTCAGCAAGGAGGAGCTGGAGATTGAACTAGCAACCTTTCGGTTACAAGACAGCTGCTCTAATAAAACATTACCAATCACTTGATTTAGTACCTTCGAGTATGTGCAGCCAAGGCGATATTTTGCTGTAGAATAAGTTAATAAAAGGATCAATACATTCAGGATTCACCCTGAGTAGTGCAAAAACTACCATTGTAACCTGTTATTTGAATGCTACATGTACATTTTAAGTCAAATAGAATTAGGTATAATGTTTGGTTTTGTAGTTCATTGTGGAATACATCTGGAGAGGCAATTTCTGGACCTCGAGTGGTGTTCCCTCAGGTAACTACTCTTTTTATTTTCAGGGGAAAATGTCTTACATTTGTTCTAATCGCTGTAATTGTTGCTTCTTATATATTATTTATTGCCTCCATGGGCCTACATGTTGATTTAAGTCACTACTTCTTACAGTACTCAGAGTTCTGGATAGGATTGTGTCGTTACAGCAGAATCAAGGACTTGTGGGAAAAAGTGACCCTGTCATTCTGCTTTAATTGCCTACACTTAAAGCAATATTTTGCCCATTTTGTTTGGATAGAAAAAGTCAATTTCCTGGCCTTCAAATACTTGCAAAAAGGGCATTTCCAAAATGTTATGTCCATTTGCGTAGTTTGACCTTGTTTTGTGTTGTATTAAGCAAAAAAATATTATTTACAGTTATTCTTAAAACGATGGCATGTATCTTGCATAGTTTATATGCATATTCATAAATGGAGGATCAAAACCGACGTGGTCAAACTACGCAAGAGGTCATAACATAGTAAAATGTTAATTTTTCGCTATGCCTACCATTATGCAACTTTATGTCTGTACCTCTAAATGCCATTATTATTGAGCATGTCTTTCAGGTTACTTTCTAGTTTATAGATGATCATCCTTCACCCACAGAGCGCCCAAGTCACAATAAGCGATAAGTAGAATATAGTCATGGCCAGACCTAACAGTGCTGGTATATTATCCAATGTTATCATTTAATTTAAAAACAGGTCATAAGGGAATAGACTTGGTTCAGGTACAATGACTGCTAGGTTGGTACAGTAGGCACTTATGTGACAAGTTTATAGCTATAAAATCCAAAGGACTTATGGACTCTGGATAATCTGTGACAAACCAAGCAGTAGACCATGCAATATGCCAGTGAGGTGTTTCATGTCCTCAATGTATTTATTGCATTATTTGTTTTGCATCGTGGGATGTCTTCTCTCAATGGTCCATGATTACAGTCAGTGACAGATGTGCACACAATTCATGCAATCACTGGCAGAAGCCCAGACTCAAACTCATCAAGGGGACCAATGAGGGGAGCTGTCAAGTACAATTAATGCCTCAAAGTAACTGCATCCAAAGGCTTACATTGTCTGTTGGGCAGAATAAACGACATATGATTAATACAACATGACTAATGCAAATGGTGTTTCACCCACATACCTGCCAACATAATGAAAGAGAGATAAGGAATGAATATATATATATGTGTATAGCCCCTTTCCTTGTCTATCAAAAAGGTGATTCACAGTGCATCATGATAATAAAACAGACAGCAAGGAGATACTAAATGGCTAAATTAAACGTGTCTCTGAAGACCAGTGGATGACTTGAAGCACTTAGGCTCAGTAGGATGTATGTGTCTGGGTATAAGTATCACCTGCGATCGATGCTGCTTGTCATCGGCAAAGGTATTCCTGTCAAAAAAGATGTCTTATAACATCAGAACCTTGCTACCCTGGTATAGCAATTGTGGGGCTTGCCGCTGATGCAAGGCAATGGCACTAAAAGCAACCTGCAGACAAATATTGTCCGAATATTAAAAGAACAAACCTGCCCTCCACTACAAGATGCCTCTGTGACTGTAATCTCTTTACCCTCTCTGGAAATCGTGGGATATTGGCGGTCGGAGGCAGTGGCCTCTTATGTTGATCCTCTGACCTGTCTGGGCCCTTCCTTTTGTATTAAAGTCAATTGCAGAATTTATTCTGTTCGCCTGTTTGACGGAAGAACAATTAGTTGCTCAAAATACTTAAACTAAAAATATAATATAAAAAAAAGGTCTCTTGGAATAATGATCTTGATCATGAATATCAATCCCGACATGTACGCACACACAAACCAACAGTGAGGCCTGCTGAGTCCCCATGGTGGTGCGGCCGGTAAAATCATACATTAAGACTAGCCCATCTGCACCCAGAGCATTAGCGTGTAGCCTTCAATCCCACCCGGCTCTGTGGCATTAGCATTAGCATAGTGGATGGGGGCTCTGTTAGAAGGAGCCAACCCTGCACAGAGCAGATAAGGACATTAGAGAGAGAGAGGGTGCAAGGGAAAGGTGTGCCCGCTCGCCCTCACCACACAACGCTCATATTTCTACTGTCTCAACCATCCCACTGCGAACCTTCAGCATATCGCCATGGTGATGACGCTTATTAAAAATATCTCTGCAATTACCAGCAGTATAAATCACCCACTTGGGCATGCTAAGGCATGCATTACCATATTTATTGAAATGTAGACAATGCACGCCTATTATTTTGGAGTGCCGGGAATGAGGCAGCTAAGTGTGTTCAGGGAATCTGTTTCTTGGAACATGAGGATCAGGAAATACATTGTCGTTACGATTCTGCAATACTAAAAACCTTCATTTGTCGTTTGTATTAAGCCATTGCCTCACATGACCTCTATTATCTTGAATTTTCTTTTTTTGGATGAGTTTCCCTTTAAGCTATTTCATTTGTCTTGTCATTTCCTATTATATTTGAGGTTTAGCAAACTTCCATTGGCTTCTTTGCTCCGACATTACTCGCAAAGGCAATTGGAAGCCAGTTCAGGCTGCTTTGCAGGCCTGAACTTTAGGCCTAACTTTGACTGGATACTTAATACTTCATATTTCTGAATTAAAATCAGATAATGGCACCTGGTAATGCACTGATACACTTTGAGAAGTGGGTAAATAGGGAAGGAATTGAAATGGTTATGATTTGATTCGGTATTGCTTCCTCATTGTGGCGATACAATAATCTGGAGGAGCCATTGCTTCAGGTGTCTCCCCTTCCAGAACGGCCTTGGGGACCTGCAAGGATACTGTCAGACAGCAATCTGGCAGGATTATAGCATCTCTGAAACAGCCAGATGCAAGGCCCATCGTGACGGCAAGGGAATCGCTAAAATTGTACAGCTCATTAATTTATCCATTGATAATTGTTCCACAGCACAGCACCTTTTAATTGTCGTCGGTATGCAGGTGCCAACTTCTCTCACATCCACATTAGGCATATATTGCATATTGTAATGACAAAGTAAACACAGCAAATCCGTAATAAGTACCCAAGCATTCTCAGTGTGATGAATAGATTTATATTTCAGCATAATGGGGAAAGTAGGAATGTTGTGTGTGGGAGTGTGTGGATGATGGCTGGTTTAAGCAGCCTTGCCTGGCCGAGTCTGATTGGACTCTGGGGCTGGGTGAGGCGGCACACCTGTTGCACATTGAGTTATCAGACCATCTCCACACACTCACACATGCAAAAAGCACTACAATTTGCACAGCATCCTGTAGTGGGGTTCCTAATTAAACACTTATCATGATCCAATGTGTTTACAGAGCAGTGTTAGGAGGGTGAGGAAGAAGGGGAGTTAATACTGTAATCAGCGGTCCCCAACCACCGGGCTGTGGACCGGTACCGGGCCGCGGGACATTCCTAACCGGGCCGTAGGTTAAAGGTTTTTTATTCATGCAAAATGCATGCACACTTAATAAACTCAATTTACTTCGCAATACTGTCACTCTTTTACGTGCCATAAGTCTATATGCAGTTCTTAGATTGCAGATAACATGTTTGCATTTTTTTGTTATATATATTTTTTGATAATGTTGATCTTATGTTTTCTATTTCCCCCCCACCCCCCCCCCCCCGGTCCGTGAAACTTTTTGGAGAATCATACCGGTCCTTGATGCTGAAAAGGTTGGGGACCCCTGCTGTAAATCACACGTTCTCTTGCTGAGAGAGGGGGGGGGGGGGGAGGGAGAGGGAGAGAGAGAGAGAGACTTCTTCTGTTAATGGCAGTTAACAGAATAGACGTGTATAGGCAACTACAGCATTGTAATCACTGTATAAACTGTATTGGAGCATTTTATCTTGTGAAGCCTGAAAAAGTAATGATAAAACTATGCAAAGCAGGATAATAGAATGAAAAACGATTTCCAGAGATGAATGTGTTGGTTTGTCTTTCTTTTGCACATTCATGTAACAACAGTAAAGTTTATTTGCAAATGTTATTCTAATATTACTGACAAAAACATTTGCATACATGAATGACAGAATGTAGCAAAGCAGCGGGGCAACATGGCAGGCGAGGACCCGCCCCCTACATAAAAAGGGTAATTCTAAGGTACCGAAAACCCACTTTTTAAACATTGTTCTTCATATTGTATAAAATATTATATTATTATTATTATTATTATATTATATTTCTATCAAGTCCTTTCCGATGGATGCTTCTCTGAATACGAAACCCGTGAGGAAATGAGACCCTGTCTTTTTCGGCTCTTTCCTGCCACTGTGTAAATTACAAAATCAAATGTTTTTTCGAAATACGCAATTATTTACAGATACACAGGCTTGGGCAGTTGTTGTCATTTCAATGAATCGAATCAAATTATATATTGCATATATATATTATGCATCTGATAATTTTTTATCTCCTTGTGGGCTCTGTGATGAATTGGACAGAAGCGCTTCATAAGTGAATGCACATGACGAGTAGTTGGCAGCTATCGGGGCATGGACCGACATCCTCTTATGAATACGCATTAGGAAATCAGAATCGGATGAAGATTGACTTTACTACATGAAGGGTTCAAGATGTAATTAATATAATGTCATTTAAAACAATTTTTTTGTGCATTCGTCTCAACTATCAGACAATTATCACAAAGGCACAATGAAAAGATAATTAACTTGTTTAACATTTATTTAAAATTTACTAATTGACTCTACACTGACTCAATTGCACCCCTTGTGCCCCATGAGGCATATCTTCTCATCTTCTCTGCTTGGACCTAAGTTGATTCACAATATTTATGGCTGCCTCAAGCATCTCGTTGAGGAGGCCATTTTTTTCTCTTCTCCTTACTTCTTACCCAACCAAGTTCGATAGAGCCTCTACCATTGAAGGCATGTTGGATTGTGACCATTTGCTTCTTTTTTTTATCGGCAATGGACATGTTGGCATCATTGTTCGTCCAAACAATGTTGCTGGAGAAGGCACTGTTTCCTAGCAGTTGTGTTTGAGGCATGATTCTAGAAGCGGTAAAGTGTTAGCAAAATTACAGGAAAGGAAATGGCACCGCTGAGATAGCCTCAATTTCCAGGCACTCTTGTGACACTTTCGTTGTACAAGAGAGCCAAGAAGACGAGACTAACAGTTTTGGCAGGCCAGTCGGGTGCTGCTTGAACTGTGATTGGGCGGATTGGTACAAAAAGCGCTTGGGGAAGCTCGATTGACAAAAGGCTGGTTGCTAACATAAATCTGATGGCAAATAGGGGGGGGAGCTAGACCGGTCAAGGCAGTGCATGGGTCAGGCTATCGGGGAGATACAAATGTAGATGAAAGGTTTGGTTCTAGCCATGATGCCAGCCAATGTAATGTAAATAAAGAACGTATTTATTAATCATCAATTCAAGTTGAGAATGATACTTGATTTGAGGGATCAAAGTACTTTCCTGCAGAAATCTTTTCATTTTGAGATGCTGAGCAGACATCATAGGCATTGCAAAGGGCTCTTTGGAATAAATATTCATATTTATTCCAAACCCTGCAGGTTGAAATCCCATTTGGTTTTAAACAGAAGGAAATGTTTATCCATTGGATATGAGGCGTGGTGTCAGGCTGTAGATTAACTGAGAGCATATGGCGTGCTTTCAATGCTGGACATTAATGTCTTCTGGTCATAATGGTGTTTTAGTAATGTCGTTTACGAAGACAGAGTACAATTTTTATGATAATAACAATATTGAGTACAATTTTGGTAGCTGTAACGTTATCCTAGAAATATATTTTTTATATAATGAAAAAGGTTTCCCCCTTTTTATTAACTAAATAATGTTTAGACAGCAGGATGTTGGTTTCACTAACCCAATACATAGGTTAGTCTCTTTTTTAAAACAGATTTGACATTCCTTTCTGGACAATCATAGACCACGGCCTTTTGGGTGTTGAAAGCTTTCATTCTGTGACTGGTCAAACTAGGCTTTAGGTTACCTGAACAAGTTGAGCAGTGACAGCAATAACAAGGACAGAGTTCTTTGATGGGCCTTTGTTGAGTTTGTGAGAGTGACACTTGGTCGCCTTATCTGTAGACTATTAAGGGAGCAGACCCATACGCTTTCATTGTCCGGATATTTCATCGCTTGCTGTGTCCAGATTCAATCCACTAAACGTTGACTATATGCTTCAAACAAACCTTTTCCAAAACCGACACCTCAGCCTTGAAGGCCATTTGAGTTTCTGTAAACCTGGAGATGTGCTGAGGAAAGAAACTAAACCACCCCATTTGTTTGGCAGTTGATTTAATGGGAGATTTGATTTTCAAAATAAGATTTCAAATGAGACATTGCTGGGTGGTTTTGTTTCATCAAGGCCGCATGAAATGAAGACTGAAATGAGCGGGACATTCCACTTCTTCCCATGCCGCCGCTTGGATGGCCTGGCAGCTCATCTCCCTTTTGTATTATGTCTCCCACACTGTCTCCGCTCTGACGCAGAGAGGACTTTGATGTGTCAATTATTTTAGAAGTTACAAAGGGCCTTACGGCAATGAAGCCTTCTGTTGAAGTTGGGTGCAGTGAGTAAGAAGTTAGTCACCCTTGAGAATGTTTTTGAAACAAACAACGGGAATTTTCGTAGGCAGGTGTCAAGCAAGAAAAATACCCTTTTTTTTTTTTTTTTCCTTTTGTTGTTTAATTGTCTTTCCAAAAGATATGTGTTGTTTTTCATGTACTGTGCACGGTAATATTATATATAATTATAATTTGCCATTATATACTACAGCTTCTGTTAAAGTGTAAGTAAATAGGTTTTGAAGTTATTCAGTTGGTAAAAAAGGCTTCACTTTTATTAAGTCTGAATGAGGTTCTCTGTATGTATGCTGTATTTTATATTTCAGTTTATTTTACTCTTTTTGCTGTTTGCTGTATTTGTGTTTGAGTTTGAGTTTCTGGCGCTGAGCAACTGTGACGAAGAAATTATTCTGGATGTCATCCGAATGTGAAGCTTAGGTTATTGGACGTTTAAGCTCATACCTCTTGCTGTTGCAGAGATTGCTGCTGGATGTGAGAATGAGTCTTTGAGTGTTTGAGTAGGAAACAAGATTAGTTGTTGTTTACATGTTTAGTGTCCACCTTGCCCCGTCTCATTCATAATTCTGTCTGTGTTAGCGTGTTTTGGTGACTATGGCTATTGATGTCTGGACTCACCGGACATTTAACCAGCTAGCGCCCAATCACCATGGACAGTAGTTATATTTATTTATTTTTAGTAACTAAAGGATTTAAAATTGACTTGAATGTATGTAAATAATGGCAGCCATTGCACTTGTAAACTTCTCTGGAAGGAGGGATCCCCATTCTGGTTCCTTCTCAAGATTCCTTCCTTTCTAAATTAGTTTTTTCTTGCCCTCTGAGAGGCTAGGGCTAGGGGGGTGTCATGCACATATGACCTGTTAGTATTTAGGCTTTAGCTGTGAGTAAGGGCTATACAAATTTAATCAAATTGAATTACCAAGACTAATGAAAATGTTTTTTTTTTTAAATGGATATTCTCTCATTAATTGGGTTTATTATTCTGCTGGTTAAGGTTATGTATGTTGGATAGGAAACTTCATATTGCATTTTGGATGCATTTTATATTGAATCACTATTATAACATGTGCACAAATGAAAAAAAATTGTGGATATGAGTGTGTGTCTTAAAATATAAAGGAAAAAAACAGAATTTGTCCAACCAGTCTTTCCCAAATGATTAGTCTTAAACATATCGTTTTGATTAGAAATTAGGAAGTTCAAAATTAGGCTCAGTTTTCCCAACGGATTACTAGAGGGGAAGCAGAGCCAGGACGAGAACTGTGCAGACTCAGCTGTTTCAGACCAAGGAGACCATCACTATTTACCTAAAGATGATGGACACGCAGCACAATATCATGATTGAGAATCATTAACACTAATTTTGACCTCATCATCTTGTATAATTCAGCTGCGTTATTTGTCCCAAATAATAATTGCATTCAAAGCAATTTAAAAGAGAAAAGAACTGGTTACGAACGGAAGAATTCCTCTCCCGACTGAGCCTCTGGCAGATGGATGCCAGTGGATGCCACATGGATTCTGTCCGCATCTGGGCGCCATCCAAACACAAACGGGATGTAAACACTGTGTATAGAGACGCGATTGACACCTACTGTGTGTCCCTGTAACAAAGTGAAAGTCATGCCATGTTAATTCTCAATCCATGCAACAAACAGGCCCTTGCCTCCCGGGCACCTGTGTCCTCCGCTGCAATGAAGTCAGGGTGCATGGCCTGTTATCGTAGGGGACAACAAACCACTTCAATCTTCAGCGTTGATGATCCATATGATTTTCAGTGATTTCATCCCCTGGATCAAGAGTCCCTAATGTGTCTTGGCTGGATCATGGCTGGATATTGCTGGTCCCTTACAGCTCATCAGCTGCTGCTGTTTGGCGTGCAGGCATGGCTGTAGCAGCCTTTTCCTCTGCAGCTCTCTGGATGTCTCCAAGTCAATCACAAGGCCCTTTGCCATGACCAGCTTTGTGATACTTCCACCTCACAGCATTGAAAGGCTCAACAGATGAAAGATCCTCTCCCTTTTGGGTCGGCTTAGCTCAGGAGGTAGAGCAGTTGTCTTGTAACCGAAAGGTTGCTAGTTTGATCCCCAGCTCCTCCTAGCTGGGTGTTGATGTGTCCCTGAGCAAGAAACTTAACCCTAACTGCTCCTGACGAGCTGGCTGGCACCTTGCATGGTTGACTCTGCCGTCGGTGTGTCAATGTGTGTATTGACCGATGTAAGTCGCTTTGGATAAAAGCGTCTGCTAAATGCCCTAATTGTAGTTGTCCTTTTGGGTTTTGCATTCATAATTGGTGACTGAAAACAATGTTTGGATCCTTGCATAGTTTACCTTTAGGAACGCCGGGATTGGTTCCAGATGAGTCGATCACTATACCGAACCATTTCAGTAGTGGCAAAAAAATACAAATCTAATCTGCACATTGACAGCAAACAGTTTAAGACATTTGTGCACTCAACGTTGGATATATATCATAGGTTATTATAGAACTGATGTGTTTTATAGTGACTTTTTTGAGACATTGGATCAAAATGTAGTAACCTTTACGGAATTAATGCATCACTTTGTCAAAAAGGGCTAGGGCTGATGACAAAATTGGGCTCATTGTATTAATAGACTGTTCGTGTTTCAGTTGTGGGACAGCATTTCTGTTTAATATCATTAGATATCATTACTATCATTCTGCTTCCCTTCAAAATAATTCAAATCAAGACTTAGGTTTTTAAGACAAGGTTATTTTGATAAATTGTGGGGTAGGGACGGCATGCTCTCAATATAATGCATTTTTATAACCGACTTTTTAGTGGAATCATCATTTTAAATGGCACACATTTACAGTCGCCAGTCGTCCAAGCTACCGTAGTTGGCCAGCGGGATTTGTACAACCTCTAAAATACTGATTGTGAATTTAACCTTAGAAGTATTTTGCAATCACGGTCCACTTATTTGACAGATGAGAAACAAAACCAGTGAAGGGAGATTTCTCAGTCCCTTCCCTCCTTAATAATTGTTGCCAAGTCGCTGTTATTCCTTGATTCGTTTTCCATTACACACCCATTCATGATGCTGGCTTGGAGCGCATGTTTGTGTTTGGTTAGAGCACCGCCATATTCCACTGTGATGAAATTGGGACTTTTGGGGACTGTCAAGTCCCTGAGTATATATCGAGTGCAAATAATAATAATTGGAATTTCAAAATATTTTAGAGTGAGGTGGAAAATAAAAGCCAGCAATGCTGCTCCACTTGTTTACTCTTTTAGTCAGAGGTTTTTGGATTCACATTTTGTTTAGTGTAAAAAATGTCTACCCATTTTTAGACATGAAAATTAATAGAACTATTCAGACTAATTCATCAACAATCAGAGGATAAGTGTAGCTTGCATTAATACAATAACGAAAAACTGCTGTGCATGTAGAACCCTCCAAACTTTTATTTTCCTAAGCACAGGCAGTTTGGGTCTTCATTGACTATCTAATTTTTCGAAATCAGGGATAATCTCTGTTCAGTCTCCTGCCAGTCTCATGTTGACCTTCTGGTCAACAATTTGTGATTCTGTCTGTCACCCCAAACCGACGGTGGCACACAGAGTTTGCATACGCAGGATTACACACACACACACACACACACACACACACACACACACACACCAGCGGTAAACTGGATCGAGGAATGGATGTTGTCGAAAGCATGGAGCAAGAATGACTGTAGTATGAATGTGTTTGCGGCGCACTAGCTCACATTCACCACACAAATATTGAGCTACACAAAGTGTCCTACCTGTACACACTCACACAACGGCTGTGTCACAGGTGCACGCACGCGCACACACTCACAGATAAAGCCACAATAACACAGTGTCACACACACATACATAGCAATGCAGCCATCCAGGGATTCAGGGTGTCTCAGGAGTGGGTGAGGGGGGGAGGGGGGGGGGGGGTTGCGTTGTAGCTCAGCACTGAGATGCTGTTAACACAGCCCCCCAGGTTAGTTGGGATAAAGAGCAGGCAGTGTATAAGGCTCATGAGGTAGGGGGGAGCGTGGAGGTGCATTCCAATTGCTTGTTTTAAACTTCAAACAGAAAAGAGGGGCAGACATGAGCCCAATGCGCTGACAGCCAGAGGAAGTGGAGTGTGACAACGCTGCAGAGAACAAAGGTCCCCAAATACCTGTGGGTGTGTGTGTGTGTGCACCCATTCTTCTGCAAGTGCTGTGTGTGTGTGTGTGTGTGTGTGTGTGTGTGTGTGTGTGTGTGTGTGTGTGTGTGTGTGTGTGTGTGTGTGTGTGTGTGTGTGTGTGTGTGTGTGTGTGTGTGTGTTTTGGTAGCACTGCATGTTTGAATGCACGTGCTGTCAGTGATTACTTGTTAATAACAGCAGGAGGCCCTTATCGCCTTTTTATTCCTCCTCTTGTGATGTGTGCAGGCACGTGTATGCTCACACACCGGAGGCTTAGTTCATAAATTGGGGGGACATTTTCTGGGGTTTTATCCAGAGCATTTATTCCTCATATAAATAATGTTACGACCAAGTCAACATTTCTTGAATTCCACGATTTATTCTGTAAAACACACAAAGAACACACATTACACAAGTCATCCTCTCTTTAAATTTGGCCAACTTGTGTTTTTTGTGTCATTGTGTGACAAAGGACATCTAGTTTGCCTCTACAAAATTAACATTCATATGATAATACCATCTACTAATGGACAACATGCTTTATTAAACAAAAGTTAGCCAGGGTGCTCTGCTGGGGAGGCTCATGCAGATGGAGAGGAAGGGTGTTGGAGGGCGACACTGAGATAATCAGAGCTGATGGAGATGGAGAGTTGAGAAGTGGGAAGCCCCAGAGCTCTGCAGAGTTTTCCTCCCCCACAAGGATGTGAGACAGAGATCAGTTTAAAACCATTTTTCATTCCCCATTTTTGTTGGTACGGCAAGGAATATAATGGGGTGGGCAGTAAATCACTCTTTTGTATATTTCCTTGGAAGAGCTGTATTATCATTAGCTTTACCAGCATCTAGATAGCACCCCACCGCAGAAGTCTATTTAGGTCTGAAAAACTGACTCGACTGAATCCAATCTGAAAATAGGAATAGAAATGAAGGTGTAATTCTGTCCATTGCTTTGCCTTCAGTTCGTCACACACTCAGACAATACAGTGGTGAAGGGTTTAAGATGAATTTTGCAGACGATCATTGGAGCAAGGCAATGTGGGTATTGTATTCTGGTTGTTAATTGGTGAGGGACGATGTCCTCCGCTCACTCACCGCTTTACAGGTTTTAGCCCGTAACAGATAAGCATGAAAAATGCATGCATTTAATTGATTTATGAGTTTATTCCCCCCTCCCAAACCTTTTCACACAGATTGCTCTTTCTCTCCTCACCTGAGTCGCCGATGAGGCTTTTTAATCAGAGTTTCAATAATGGCTTTTCCCCAAAAAGAGATACAAATGAACAGATACAGTGGCAAGAAAAAGTATGTGAACCTTTTGGAATTTCATTGTTTTCTGAATAAATTTGTCATAAATGTGATCTGATCTTCTAAGTCAAGGGTATTGACAAACAATGTCTAAAAATAATAACATAAAAAAATCTGATCTTTCATGTCTTTATTGAACACACTATTGGGTTGAGGTCTGGGCTCTGACTTGGCCACTCCAAAAGGCGGATTTTGCTTTTCTGAAGCCATTCTGTTGTGGACTGGATTTGGGTCGTTGTCCTGTTGCATGGACTTGCTCCGGTGTTTTGGGTCGTTGTCCTGTTGCATGGACTTGCTCCGGTGTTTTGGGTCGTTGTCCTGTTGCATGGACTTGCTCCGGTGTTTTGGGTCGTTGTCCTGTGTCATGGACTTGCTCCGGTGTTTTGGGTCGTTGTCCTGTTGCATGGACTTGCTCCGGTGTTTTGGGTCGTTGTCCCGTTGCATGGACTTGCTCCGGTGTTTTGGGTCGTTGTCCTGTTGCATGGACTTGCTCCGGTGTTTTGGGTCGTTGTCCTGTTGCATCAACAAACTTCTACACAGTTTCAGCTGACATACTGACCTTCTCACATTATCCTGAAGAATTGTCTAATATACTTGGGAATTCTTCTTCCCCTCAATGATTCCAAGCTTGCTTACTTCATTACCTCACCTGTTTGTTTAATTCATGGATGAGTCTTCGTTGTGCTCTTAGGGCCCTATTTTAACGGTCTGAAACGCAAGTGAGAAGCGCCAAGCGCAAGTAGCTTTGTGGGCGGTTCTATGGCGATGTCGCTAGTTTACCGGCGCGAAAAATGACTCTAACTCTAAACTAAACCAATGAGAGTGCCAGCTCCCATCCCCTTTAAGAGCGGGGGGAGTGGGGGGGGGGGGGGGGAATCGTCCTGAATCTTCCTGCAGCACTGAACAGGCAAACATGCCTCGTGTGAGTGCGCCCTAACTCAAGGGTTCACATACTAATTCCGCAAGCACTATGAGCAGTGTTGGAGAGCAACGGAATACATGTACCGGCGTTACGTATTCAGAATACAAATTATAGCTAACTGTATTCCGTTACAGTTACAATTTAAATAGTTGGTAATACAGTTACATTGTTGAAATCAATGGATTGCATGATGATACTTCTGCTTCAGCAGTTTATTCGTACTTTCACACCAACAGCATTCAGTGCGCACTAAACGAGTTTGGTCCCTTGGTTCGGTACGTTTGCGTTGGTGTGAATGCAACCACCTCACTTCGATGTGAACCAAATCAGCCGACCGAGACCTCCCTGAACAGCTGGTCTCGGTTCGCTTCAAACAAACCCTGGTATGGTTCGCTTGAGATGTGAAAGTGAACGCACCTCGGTCCGATCCAGTTCCACAAAGCATATGCCTCTTTGGACGTAACAGGCACCCGCTCAGCCGCGCGGGGAATGAATTTGGGGCCGTCTGGGAATTTGGACAGACACCCACAAAGAACGTATGCTTGAAAACACACAGAAAAATGCTGATGCGTTTAACACATTTAGCACCAGGATGAGGGAGAAGGAGTTTGACCGGTCCACTACTGCCCCAGACCTTTTTGTCCAATGATTGAACGATCTTTTCAACACATTCTCACTCCGAGCGCGTTGAACGGTCAGTGACATTGGCTTCAGCTTCTGACGCAAAATGGTACCCTTGTGCTTCTTTTTCCGACGCTTGGGGTTTTCAACTCGTTACAATGTAGGCCTAATGCTGCGTTTTAATATCCATCCGTCTCGGAGGTCCGAGGACGTTGCCTAGCGACACGCACAAACACGCCCCTTTTCCTCGGACGGCGAACTCGCCATCTCGGTTGAACTCAGTGGTGACCGAGCAAAATTCCGAGACAGAATTCAAGATGGCTGCGCCCATTGTGACTTGAAGTATGAACTGTTTTCATTGTGCTTGGACCACTTTGGTGGTTTAAATGGCAATTTCAATCACTCGTATTACTGCAATACCTTACTGCGTCCGTATCTCTGCCTATGTACACAAATATATCGTATTTGTTTACAGCACTTTGGTCAACTACTGTTTAAATGTGCTATATAAATAAACTTGACTTGACTTGACTATGGCCTATAGCCTACTTATTTTGGAGCGCCTGGTCCTCTGCCAATGCTACCGCGACAATAGCTTTCCGGGTGGCGTCCATGTTTTCCTCCAACGACCGTGCGAAATAATAAAACGCTTGAAGTGTTGGCGTGGCGTCAGATCCGAGATCCGAGTCGGTTCGCGGAGAATACTCGAACGCAGCATAATCCCTCCACGGCAATATATGAAGCTATGAGCATTCATCCCATTGGCTAACGGAGGACCCAATGGCTGCACATAGAGACGCTATGAGCATTCATCCCATTGGCTAACGGAGGACCTTGTGCTTCTTTTTTCGACGCAGGGGGTTTTCCACTTATTACAATGTAGTCCCTCCACGGCAATATATGAAGCTATGAGCATTCATCCCATTGGCTAACGGAAGACCCAATGGCTGCACATTAACGGCGATTTTACAGTGAAATGTGTGACATTACTCATCACAACTACACCACTGTGTCCTTGTTAATTACACAACATGTATGGGTTAAAGGCACCCAGTGCAACTTTCGAGGCTTAAAAATAAACATTCAATTTCTAGTCTTTTTTACACGTAGTAAGTTTCAATAACTCCATACCATTACATACCGACATTTAAGCAGCAAAGATGAGACGTCGTTGTGTGGTGAGAACTGATACAAAATCGATAACAACAACAATGCCGCCATTTTCTTTATTTTTTGTAACCTACAATAAATAAAGCAGGCTTCCAGTCAATGGAAAAATGGCTTCTCCCCACCGGCGATTGTTGTTGTTTACGATTTTCTATCAGTTCTCACCACACAACGACGTCTCATCTTTGCTCCTTGAATGTCGATATGTAATGGTATGGAGTTATTGAAACTTACTACGTGTAAAAAAGACTACAAATTGAATGTTTATTTTTCATTGAATGTTTACATAAAGTTGCACTGGGTGCCTTTAAGGCTATGGACATCAGTTGTCCTGTTTTGTGCTTTGATTGAGAGAAACAATCATTTTTTGATCAGTGTTGGGTAGCTGAGGTCGTTGCTATAGAGACCACTTCTGTCCGCTTTGTTTGACAACTGACAGAGCAACCCTATCTCATCAAAATTACGTTCCAAGAGAACTATTCAGCATTCTCAATTACGATTGTCTGAAAAACATGTTTTGTCCATGATTACGTTTTATTGAACATATCGCAAATATGAATTTGTTCTCAGCCTATTTTTTGCCATTTATTTACCGTGTTACTATGGCAGAATAAAGAATAAATTCATGCATTATCATTCAACTTGAACATGTGTTTTTACAGCATAGAGTGACGGAGGGATGACGTATGTTGGCCAACCCCGGAAGTGAGCGTCGCCCTGGGTTCCCTTGACAACAAGCCAACGGGTTTTCCATTGGATTTTGGATGATTGCAGAATTTTTTGCATTTTTGAAGCACCTCCTCAAAAACTGAAAATAAATAAATAAATAAAAGTAATGGTCACAATAAATGGCAAAAAATAGGCTGAGAACGAATTTGTATTTGCGATATGTTCAATAAAAGGTAATCATGGACAAAATACGTTTTTCAGACAAACGTAATTGAGAATGCCGAATAGTTCTCTGGGAACGTAATTTTGATGAGATAGGGTTGCTCTGTCAGTTGTCAAACAAAGCGGACAGACTTGGTCTCTATAGCAACGATCTCAGCTACCCAACACTGATCAAAAAAATTATTGTTTCTCTCAATCAAAGCACAAAACAGGACACCTGATGTCCATAGCCTTAACCCATACATGTTGTGTAATTAACAAGGACACGGTGGTGTAGTTGTGTTGAGTAATGTCACAGATTTCACTGTAAAATCGCCGTTAATGTGCAGCCATCGGGTCTTCCGTTAGCCAATGGGATGAATGCTCATAGCTTCATATATTGCCATGGAGGGATTACATTGTAATGAGTGGAAAACCTCCTGCGTCGAAAAAAGAAGCACAAGGTCCTCCGTTAGCCAATGGGATGAATGCTCATAGCTTCATATATTGCCGTGGAGGGATTAGGCCTACATTGTAACAAGTTGAAAACCCCATGCGTCGAAAAAAGAAGCACAAGGGTACCCTTTTGCGTCAGAAGCTGAAGCCAAAGTCAATGTCCGTTCGTCAAAAATCAATGCGCTCGGAGTGAAAATGTGTTGATCTTTTCTCTCTCTCTCTCTCTCTCTCTCTCTCTCTCTCTCTCTCTCTCTCTCTCTTTAGTGCGGGCCGCACTAAAGCTAAACTTTGATGTCAAGTAGGGGGCCACAATATATCATCCCGCGGGCCTCAATTGGCCCCCGGGCCGCGAAATTGAGAGCTCTTCTCCAGGTGAAAAATTTAGGAAGGAGATAGGTCCCAAAGTTTGTAGAGAATAAGAAAGTAAGAAAGAAAGAAAGAAAGATATTTGAGCGCTGCATTCAGCACTCACCTAATAAAACTTATGAAGAACAATACTTGAGCGCTGCATGCACCACTCCTAACCCTAAATATATAGGCCTAATTAGGCCTCTGCAATCTGGTGCTGCGGTGCCCGCGTTGCGAGTCGCGGGAAACGCGGAAGTGCCTTGGCCACGGGGGGCCCAAGGTCACCGTGCCCGGGCCGTGGGGAGACGTGGCGGCCGGGAATCGCGGGAGTGCCCGGGCTGCGGTCAAGGTGAATGAATACAGTTAGCTATGTTTATAGGCAACACTTCTGCACTTAGCTCAGTGAAAAAAATTTTAGATGCAGATGTAATATCTTTCGCATGAACAAACCCTTATAGTCGTTGTTCCACTAGCAAATTATATAAAATAGTGCACTTTCAGGGAGACTTGGGCCTAACACATTCAGCCAGTTTGAACAGAAGAACACACCAGAATAGGCCTGTTTAGTAAGCAAGATTTGATGCCTCATTCCTACACTTATAAAATGCAATTCACTGTGGAAGTAATCCAAATATTCAGAATACAATACTCAGATTGAGTGATGAAGCGGAATACGTTACATATTACATTTTTGGGCATGTATTCTGTAACTGGATACATTTTAAAAGTACCCTTCCCATCACCGACTATGAGTTTTTTTTGGTTGTTCTCAATAAAGACAAGAAAGATCCAAAACTGTTCTATTTTATTTATCAATTCCCTTGACTTAGATGAAGATCAGATCACATTTGATGATAAATGTATTCAGAAAATCATGAAATTCCAAAAGGTTCACATACTTTTTCTTGCAACAGTGTATCATATGGTTTAATCAAACCGATTACTGTCTTCTGATCTCCTCCTGTCTCTAAAAAAAAAAGCCTCTCTCTCACACACACACACACACACACACACACACACACACACACACACACACACACACACACACACACACACACACACACACACACACACACACACACACAAATTAGTCTTCTTTCCAACCATGTAACGTCCTTGCTTTTAGATTTTCATATATAATGAATTAACTGGGTTGCCTCCTGCCCTGCCTTCCTTTCTTAAGAATCCTCCATTATGCTGGTTGCAAAAAGGAAGTACTTTGAACCGGATCCTTCCTGGTTGTGACCCTTCTTGTTGCCACGAGAATTGCGGTGATGACCCCTGATGAAGAAATGATTGATCGCCTTCTGGAGTGTCAAAAGACTTCCTGCTCTTAGTAGGTGAGAGTCTGCTTGAATGTGCGTGAGCACTTTCTCATTTATGAATTCATTTATTGAACTTAATCATCCCGGTTTCCATCTCTATGAGCTTCTTCACCTCTCTGGCAAGGGGTAATGTTTACATAAAGGATACAATTGAAGTTGAAATTCAGATCTACCGACGGTATAGGAACCATCTATATGGACGAAGGTGAAAAGAAACGATGAAGAAACTCATTTTTCTTTTCAATCAAAGGCAATTGATTGCAAATTGCACGTAAAGCACAGAACACACACAAATACTCCTTCAACCCCACTGCTGTCAGTATCATCAGGAATAATGAGTCACATTAACGGGGCACGCTGGACAGGCCCCTCCACACTTTGAGATGAACCAGTTGGTCAACCCTCTTTTTACGGAAGAGGATTAGGGCCACCCATAAGAAAAAATAGTTCTGACTTTAATCTCAGAATTCTGACTTTAAAGTCAGAATTCAGAGGTTGGTCCTTACAGGTACCCGTAGTTTTGACTTTAAAGTCAGAATTTTAAAGTCTGTTCTGATTATAAATTCTGACTTTTTTCTCAGAATTCTGAGATTAATGTCGGAATTCTGACTTCAAAGTCAGAACTACGGGTACCTGTAAGGACCAAACTCTGTGGGAGAGACACTTTGCTTTATGCAGTAGGAGGAAGAAGAAAAAGAAGCCATTTCGTTAATGGAAGACCAAAAGGTGAGTGAAACTGGAACATGTGTTGTTTTGGTGCAAGTTTCACTCACCTTTAGGTGAGTGAAACGTACAGTGTGCAGGTCCCCTAGTTCTGACTTTAAAGTCAGAATTCTGATTTTAATCTCAGAATTCTGTAAGGACCAACCTCCGTGGGAGAGACACTTTGCTTTTTGCAGTAGGAGGAAACCACAGGAGTTGCACATGTGTAAGCTAATATAGTCGGACGAGTCAATGAATATTAGCTAGCATAACTGCAAATTTACAGTGTGCATGTCTTTTAATAGGTCCATGGTGCATGAGGTGACAGTGTGCAGGTTGAGCAGGCTACTGGTTAGCAGGTTGAGCAGCTGGCTAAGAGAACAATGCCTGGAGACTCTTGCTAAAATAGTAATTAATAGCCAGTCAGGCGACTAGACGCAGTTTGTACGACTGACTGTTGTCCATGATATTCCCCCTCTCGGGCATGTGTTTACCGCAGGGATTCATAATCATAATAACCTCGCCACCACAGGAATATTATCCTGCTTTGCTGTGTGAGGGTCATGATGCATTTATTTTACTCTTGCATTTCCCACCTGCGAAAATATGGCACTAACGATCTGTAGCGTTTGCACTGGTGCAATCTAATCGGCTAATTTCTTCTCTGTGTAGTCAAGTAATAATAACAATAAGCTAATACATTTGCATTAAGAATAAAACAACAATGGCACTTTCACGTTCATGTAGCCTATGATTTACTGACTATCCCCACCTGCCTTCTCTTAGCTACAGATGCTATTCCCATTCAGCCAAGCAACCGGACATTAATTTTTAAGAAAACACAATCAGTCACCGTGTAGCCTACATATGTGGTGCTTATGTAATGTTTTCACTTGCAAACACATTAAAGCTCTTGGAGACAGGGTATTGATCTGTAGCGTTTGCGATGAGTTACATGAGCGGTCAGTGCCGCTCATGTAACTTTACAGTTTCCTGCTGCTGACTTCTTCTTTAGGTAGTCCTTTTAACACTGTATTTTTGATTGAACAATTTAACCGATCGTGAAGATAGTTGAACTTTATTTACTTACCTTGTCCCAACCGAAGAATTTAATATGAATATTAATTGCAGGGCTTGATATTCCATGTATTCCTCATAAATGTTTGCACTTCATGTCCATGTTGTATTTTTCTTTCACACTTTTTAAGAATACGTTTTGGTTGCTGCCCAAACTTTGCTAAAAGTGGTCAAAATTACAATGGTGCATTTGTAATAGACATTCAGTAGAAACATTTCAGGTTTGATATTTAATAAGATCTGTTCTTTCCACATACTTTTCAAGCTGTATAATGGTGGCTACTGCTGAAATGATTCACTGTACCTTTTAAATGAGTCACTTGATATTGGTAATTTCAGAGCCCTATTCTGGTTTCATTTAATGCATTGTGCATTTCACTTGTTTAAATTGCCACACACTTCTTTCACTATTGTTTTTAATGCCAGCTGACTAATATCTTTCTGACATTTATATCCAATATGATTATCAATAAATTGCTTTTGGTCTGCCATTAACGAAATTGCTGCTTCTGGAACCCTGAGAACCCGCAAGAAGTCGCTAAGTGAAGACATCTTAGCTAGGGCTAGGGCTACTGGCTACTCTGCGTGTGGTTTCCTCCTACTGCATAAAGCAAAGTGTCTCTCCAACAGAGGCTGGTCCTTACAGGTACCCGTAGTTCTGACTTTAAAGTCAGAATCCTGATTTCTTTTCTCAGAATTCTGAGATTAAAGTCAGAAATCGGAGATTAATGTCAGGATTCTGAGTAAAAAATCTGAATTCTGAGATTAAAGTCAGAATTCTGATTTTTTTTCCCCAAATTCTGAGATTAAAGTCAGAATTCTGAGATTAATATCAGAATTCTGAGTTTAAATCCAGAATACTGACTTTAATCTCAGAATTCTGAGAATAAAGTCCGATTTTTTATTTTTTATGTGTGGCCCTAATCCTCTTCCGTAGGCGAAAGAAAGAGAGAGCCATCGAGGGAGAGAGATTAAAACACTAGACACGGTGTCTGCAGTGCCTTACAAAGTTTTGAGTACGGATGGACTGATAAAGGCCTTATTTGTAAGTATTATCCTATCCATCCGGTCAGGGGCCGCCCCAACTGACCACTATTCCTCCTTCCCCCTCCCCTGAGTTCTGAGGATGAAACAACCATCTCACAGAGCAGTCCAAATATCGGCCAATCATTCAACATAATATCCCTTACAGAGTATCCCAGTTATGTCTCACAGTAATGAAGGGAAGCGATTAATAAAAAAGGTCTTTCAATTTAGGCAGGGCTCGCAACAGACACCAGAACAACAAAGAAAAGGGAAATAAATCGGGGCCCGCGACCCGGTTTGGTCTGTCCAGTCAAGAGGTCCCTAGCTTTGTGTGGTGGGAAATGAAAGAAGCCCTCCGATCATCATGGAGCTGGATAAACCGCGTTGTCGGATGGTTATAATCCAAGCTGGCTGTATTCGTAATCTCCACGGGATAAAGGATTTTGCTTTATCAGAGGGGTTTACTACCTGCATTCAACTCAACCCAGTTTCACCTTTTGTTCTCACATTCAGCCACCGCAGGAAAATCAGAGACTAATGCCGCTTTTCCACCGCACATGTAGCTCGACTCGACACGACTCGACACGACACGACTCGACACGACTCGACACGGTAGCAGCACGGGTCCTTTTCCACCGCAAATAGTACCTCCTGGACGTGGGCGGGGTCGGCTGCGCGAAAGGGCTGTGACGTATTTTTGTACGCGACCAAACAACACCTACGCAACCCACACATGGACAGAACCCACATAACAACAATGGAGGACATCGATGCGATGGTATTCGTGTTCGTATTATTAGCTGGCATGTTGAAGAAGTTGAAGAAGTGGAATATGTTGGCTGCGGCGCTGCTATGGCTGTTACCAGCATGGTTGCCATGTCACTCTCGTGACTTCGTCACACTCTCTGGCCAATCAGTGGCCGGCCGTCTGCCGACGTCACCTTTTAGCATCGGCTCAGCTCGCTTGGAACCTAGAGCAAGGCGGTACTAGAAAAAGCAGCCACTTCAGGTACCAGATACCATGTTTTCGCGGTGGAAATGCAAAAAATGCGAGCTGAGTCGAGTCGAGTCGAGTCGTGTCGAGCTGGTACCATGCAGTGGAAAAGCGGCATAATTGAACTTAAAGGGGTGATAACATCCCAGGTGCAATGCGTTGTACTTTGGGGGTAGCATGGTGCATCATGGGATTTGTCTTTTGCATGTGCACCATGAAGGGCAATACTTTTGAGCATTGAAAAAAAAGTACATTTCTCAAATGTACTTTTTCAATTACTCTTAAGAGAATCCTCTAATGATCACAGAGACATGTGACCGATCGTTACGACCAAGAACCCCTAGCCTGGCATCGGCAGACGGATTACCATCTGCCATTAGTCTGGAACCTCTCTGTTCAGTTTTGATTTCCAAAGGGCCTCAGAAATGGGCGCAGAGCAAAACGCCTCTGGACGGGATGGATAGGCTTACAACCAATTATAGCATATAAAAGGGTGATGCAGCACTGAGCGACCAAAATTTTTTTTTCGCAACAAAAGCTTTACGTGCAGATGTCTGTGAAAATATACTGTCCAGTT